>NC_064642.1:473983827-474286858 GCF_023864345.2 Schistocerca serialis cubense | reverse complement strand
GTCACTGGATAAAATTGTGCAAGTTCTACTCTCTTTCAACGAAACAACTTTTCGACATCCTAAGGTGGAGGTTGTTAATGTGTCCACGGTGTCGCGGTGGGACGTCCTCTCTGTCCCATAGAGGCCAGCAGCTATTTTATGAAAGATTCTGAGGGAAAAGAACTTCGGTCAGTAAATCTCTTGGTGATATGTTGACGATACATTTGTGTTGTACCCCACGGAATAGAGACATTCCTATGTTTCTGTAGCTTTGAAGTCGCTTCATTCGAATATTCAATTCACCATGGAGTTGGAAAAATACGGTAGCTTAGCATTTCTGGATGCTATAGTCAGAAGAAAAGCCGACAGAACGCTGGGTGGCAGCGTCCAGCAAACCGACTCCCACAAGTTCTATTTGTAGGCCAAAAGCTATCATCGCCCTTCACAGTGCGGTAGCCTCTCACGCTTCCTGGTACATAGAGTAATTGTGATCCCAGATTCCGACAGCCTCCCAGGTGAGAAGCAACCGTAAGGACATTGTTTCCACAGAACGGCTATTCTTATAAATAATACGTAATGCATTCCAATCAAATGTGAGTTCAGTGTTGAGATACAACGGCCCTCTTGCCGTATTTTGGCGGCATGCCTGCAAGTATCGACAGGACCCTCAAGAAAAGTGCGTTTTTCCACCTGTTTTGATGAACCTGTTAAGTTTGGTCAAAGACGTACCTGACCTTACAAAACGCGTCTTGTATAAGATCTCAAGCCAGTGTGAGAAGTTGTACGGTGTCTGTGTGTACAAAAGTTTAAACCAGCTGACGTAAGAGTTTCGCGTAAGACTGCCCTGATGGAAAATGTCCACTTTATTACGCAAAAAACGCAACAGAAAATATCATGACGTGGTCTGACTGGTCTTCAGGAACAACTTCACTCACACAAACGTACTAACGTCCAATGTATATATTTTGGTACAGACACTAACACCTGTTCCTCCACATTTCCTATACCACACTTTGTAGGCAAAGCAAGGGGAAAAAGCCTGCTTGGCTCAATTTTTCAATAGCGAAGCTCAGAACACAAGAGTTTTACAAAAATACTGCACGGAGCATGGTATCACCACTGCAGATCCGAATTTCTCAACATAAACTTGATTTCTGGAAATTGAGATGTGTCTACCAAAATATTGCAAGTAATCTTTCGTTCTTGAAAATGTATATATTATGAAATAATTGCTGTGGAAATAACGGTGGGGTGATGGCACATGATCGTAGTCAGTTACATCTACTGCACTATGTATGTGCAACTAGCTTCATGTATTTCAAAAACAAACTTTCCTAAAAATGTACTTTTGCGCTTAATTTGATGAGGAAACGACGCTTAAATAAATACAAGAGGTTCTGTAACATCTAATGATGATTTAAACCTACAGGATACAAATGCTTTTACAAGCAACGTCATAGTTTGTATCACAAAAGCCACGTGGCACCCACAGCCACGACAAGACAGAGACTCCGTCTAAAAAGTGTTTGTGAAACTAACCGAATGCAAGAAAACTTTTTTGAATGAGAAGCCTGTTTATTCAAGTCGATTACGAATAAATAGGCGGTATAAAGAGAACGGAAACTGCGTCAAATAAGTCGTAATCGCTACTCCGACCTTGCCATTCACGCTGGTTCCATATAAAAGGAACCTCTTGCCCCAATATGGCTTGCCAAGTTGGTAGTTACAGAATAATATGATCTTGTCTTCCAAGCAGACGCATGGAGAAATGTTATATACAGTTCTCAGCGACGGTTCTCATTCAGAAACCTACGGTTGCGTTCATACATCATTCTCCGTCCTTCTAGGCATCATTGAGGGCAGCCACATTTTTTACCACGACGAACGGACACACAAGCAAAAGCACACCATGAACGCCAGAAAAGAACAGAACATAGCAAAGCTTTGCTCTCTTCGAAGTTACAAGGAACACCGACAGTGCCACCGCCTTCAGTTCTCACTGGACAAGCCCGCGCTCGCCCAAAGATCTTAGTTAAGACAACCCAGCGCAGTAGAAACAGAGGCGGCTACACGGATATCTACTAGTGTACTAGTGGTCACAGAAGTTACAGCACAGATTGCTGGCGAGTAACAGACGCGTAAAATGTGATACTTAAAAAAATAAATAAAAAAACACCTTCCGGACAGGCCTTGAAGATCCAGTGGTACCGACCATCCTCCTTGTCATCCTCAGCCCTCAAGTGTCAGCGGATGGTACGGATACGGAGGGGCATGAATGAGGTCAGCACACCGCTCTCCCGATCGTTGCCAGTTTTCGTGACCCTTATCGCCACTTCTCAATCAAGTAGCTCATCAATTGGCCTCAGAAGGGCTAAGTGCAGCCAGCTTGCTGACACTATTCGGCAGATCCGGACGGTGACCCATCCAAGTGGTAGCCAACCCCAACAGCGCTCAACTTCGGTGACTGACGGGAACCGTTGTTCCCACTGCGGCAAAGCCGTTGGCTAATGTCATACTTGGAAGTCGGCAAATCGTAAAAGACAACTTGCCAAGTCTGATACTGGGCAGACATGTTGCACCGTGCAAGACTGTTGTGCTGAACGCCATCGACATACACCCCTGGTCCCACCCGACAGGTCAGCTAGGGTGAGAGGCTGCCTGAACACGGAGCATCGCTTGTTCTGTGAAAAGAGTGAAGTTTTATCTTCAGTATCATAGTTCTGGGACTGTGTTTTTAAGGAGTCTGCGTACCCCAATACCACAGGCAATGTTATGAATGGGTGGCAGGCTTTCATCTAAACACTGCCTGCAATCCAGCACTGGTTACCATTAAATTTAAACGAGAGAAACAGGAACCTCCGCTTTCTGACCCGTTGCAGCAAATTTCAGAGAGTTAATTCAGCTTTTAATCACACAAGCAATCGGCATCACAATCGTTGCCCATCTGAAGGCGCGAACGGCCACTGCCCCCCCCCCCCCCAGCCCTCCATCCCCTGCTCATAGCTGGGTGCTTTATGGGCCAGTTCGCACTGAGGCGATACGATGCAGTATAGGACACGTTGCGCCCGACGCGACGCTTATAGGGGCGACATTCGTGTTCCCATTGGGATGACACGATATGCGATACGATAAGCATTGCGACTCGCCAAACGATAAGCAGCAGGACAACAAGAATCACGTAGGGGAGACCGGGGTAAGTTGGCAATGTTAATGATTAAACATTTTTAATAAATTAATTTTTTTAATAAATATATTTTTTCATTGCAAATATTATTTGACTGGTCTTTATTGCAATGTTCGAAATTATATATCATTTTATTGTAATGTTATATGAATTTTTTTTTAATTTTGGAAAGCAATGCAAAACTGTCATCTTGCCCCAGTACACACACACACACGCACACAATGTTATAAGAATATTTTTGCTTATGAAACAAACATTCAATTCTTACGTCATTTGTTTTCTTCAAATGACGACGTTGTGTTGCTTCAGGATATTGTAAACGTTTGCTGCTTCCTTCTTTGACATGTGTTATTGCATCACCCATAGCATTTCGGTACCACTCGCCTCTGGTGGATCTTTTTTATAAGTTCTCACCATGTCTGGATCATAATGTGCCATAAATTAGTAAAGTAGCCCACTTTCAGCATGTTAAGAGATAAGTTGTGAGTCATGATAGTCAAGACTGTTACACAAAACACAAAAAAGGCAGTCAAAAATTGAAACAGGCACAGCAAAAATCATATGGGGCAAGATGAGGAGGTCGTCAACTTGCCCCAGCCAACTTGCCCCGAACGACAATGTTACAGACTTTCCATTATTGAGGCAGTTTAAAGAAGAATGAGGTGTAAATACACAGTCGCTATGAAAAGCACATTGTTTAAGTTACTTGTGTGTGGTAAAGTAGAAAACAATATCTTAGCTGTTAGTCTGCGAAGTCTTAATTCATAGATGTAGAAATTGCTGCGCGTCACAGAAAATTCTCGATCAGAATATAGCAAGGAACGATACGGCACGAGAGGCGTCAGTGCACTATATTTTACTTCCTAGTCGTGTGGAGCGCTAGTAGTATGCATACGGTGCTTCTACCTAGATATGGGAATTTAAACTAAATCATTTTTCATCTTGCCCCGCTCGTCAACTTGCCCCGGTCTCCCCTACGTTTTTCAGTTCCAGTTGCAATGATGAGCTCTTCTAAGGAGGACGTTATTTTGCTTATCATTATTTTGAGCTCGAAAAACTGAAAAAGGAGACGAAGTACTGGGTGCTTCCGTACAATGCTACAATTATCAAAAACAGTTTGACAGTGGTTTCTCGTGAGGTCTCCCAACATCAAAAAATGTCATGAATTGTGCAGAATCAGTCCAAAGCCTTTCCATTTTTGGAACAACTATTAGTAGCTGCTTTGCCAAGCAGGAAGCAAATTTTTGACTTTATGTTTGTCCTGCTGAGAAGGTACTCATTACAGTCATGTAAGTTGGTGCAAGTGTATGAACCGTGAGAAGTTTATATTTCGTAAGACACTTAGCAAGAATTTCATTAAATATGGTGCATATATAAATAATGGTTACAAATTAATAAAGTTAGGATAGCTTTTTCTACAACTGTACAGTTTCGCAAAGGAGTATATAAATCAGCTTGAGGAGTTTTATGGAAAAATGTTGCCGGATTTGAAGCGGGATTAGTCACCATCGATGGTGTAGTAGTGGGTGCTGAATCCTGCATAGGAATAGACAGTGACGTGTCCTTTTCGGGTTTGTCCAGTTGCTCATTCAGAAGTAACAGGTATCAGTAGTGGAGACTGAAAATACTTCAGCCAGCGTCATCAGCTGATAACTCCCGGTGTTTTTTCATTTCAGTTATTTTTTTATTGCCAGCTTCGGCTTGTATCAGAGCCGTGCGAATAGGAGAAACACGAGGCAACTCCGCAATCCGCAAAGCAGGCCGTAGCAGACGGCAATATCTTCGCGAGCGGCGCGTAGGTGCCAACCTCGTAGCGGAGAATCTTCAATATATCTCACGTATTTTGTCGAGAATACAAAGAGGAGATAGCTCTCCTTCCATCATTAAACACAATTTCAATATGTTAGCTATATACCGTACACAGCAATCTGTGACATAAAATCCACGAAACGTAAAACACCCAGCGACTCCATTCTTCACTGCAAACTCTTCACAATATGCCTGGTGGTTTACCCGTTTTCTGAGATCACAATAACTGTGGCCAATAAAGGAAAGAAAACCAGTCCATTAGGAAGCTGTGATGTCAGATTATAAGAAAAAAGTGTTTGATTGCCGGACAGGTTTCACAAACTGGAATGAGAAAGACTGCATAGACATCCCAAAAGTGTGTTCTCTAATTTTTTTTTACACGAGAAGTAAACGTTTAACTGAGAAGCCAACTACAAGAGAGATGTAGCTTTGCTTCACCTACATAAAGCAAATTTTTTTGGTCACATCGGATTTTTTTTAGTCACATCGGATTATTTTTTTTTTTTAGTCACATCAGATGACACGAAATTTCCCTCGCCTTTTATCAGTTTACTGAAGTTGTGTGCTCCGTGCTGTGCTGTGAGATACGACAGAGTTGTGTGTCGGTATCATATCGCTGTCGTCCCATTCCAACTAGTTAAGTCGCTTCCGCTATGTTTCTATGTGCTCCGCTGATGCGGATTAACTCTGCACGGTGACTGCAAGCGCTAGTTCGATGCTTTTCCATGCTTGCGTAACTCCTGCTACCGCCTCCGACAAATTTCGACGTCGTCGGGAAATTATCACGAATTGCGTCTTGCAGCAGTGAACACATGAACGACCGCCACCTCAAGATGTGGAACAGTTGCTTCGGTGAAATACCGCAGCACTTGCACAATGTTATCCGGCAGAAAACCCTGGGAAGTGCATTCGTATTCAGAAGTTTATTTCTCCGGCGTACAAACGTTGTGATATAGTTTCTAGTGGCGATTTTAACTAAACTAGAAACTGGTACATGTACATACGTATATCGCCCGTTAACGAACGGCTGGATCGTGAATCTATAAAATTATTTAAAGTATACTGATGAGCAACTGAATTAGGCGGCGAACAGAGTCTGGCACCTTGTTTCGTTCTGATAACGATGGTGCCGCGTCGTAGCGTGAAACGTACAAGGTAGTCACGGAGCAGTTTTCCGGAGACGGAGCATTCGCACTATCTCAGTCGGAGCTCCCAGTTGCTCGGGATAAGTAAGCAACAGAGAATACTAAACAGCCGGACTTTTTCGTCTCAGGGTACTGACGCGCCGTCGAATCCCTAATATAGGGCGAGGCAGCTGTTTCCCTTCATATACTTTCTAATTCTGTAAAGATTTTGATAGTCCGTTCATTCATAACTACCAATATTTTTCAAAAGCCAGGAACTGTCTCAATGATCATTTTAAACAATAAAACTCGGCACCAGTCTTCTCCGTACTTGGCATGACGCGTTTCAGGAATTTATCCACCTTTTCAAATGCTGTACCTATTTACGTGATGTTTGTGTTCCTATTTCCATGTGGTTGTCTGTTTATAGTTTTAAGAGACACAACACCTTATAACTCGCAGACAGCACATCTAATACCACTGTAAAGTACCATGTTGTTGTTGTGGTCTTCAGTCCAGAGACTGGTTTGAGGCAGCTCTCCATGCTACTCTACCCTGTGCAAGGTTCTTCATCTCCCAGTACCTACTGCAACCTGCATCCTTCTGAATCTGTTTAGTGTATTCATCTCTTGGTCTCTCTCTACGATTTTTACCCTCCACGCTGCCCTCCAACACTAAATTGGTGATCCCTTGATGCCTCAGAATATGCCCTACCAGCCGATCCCTTCTTCTAGTCAAGTTGTGCCACAAATATCTCTTCTCTCCAATTCTATTCAGTAACTCCTCATTACTTATGTGATCTACCCATCTAATCTTCAGTACTCTTCTGTAGCACCACATTTCGAAAGCTTCTATTCTCTTCCTGTCTAAACTATTTATCGTCCACGTTTCACTTCCATACATGGCTACACTCCATACAAATACTTTCAGAAACGACTTCCTGACACATAAATCAATACTGGATGTTAACAAATTTCTCTTCTTCAGAAACGCTTTCCTTGCCATTGCCAGCCTACATTTTATATCCTCTCTACTTCGACCATCATCAGTTATTTTGCTCCCCAAATAGCAAAACTCCTTTACTACTTTAAGTGTCTCATTTCATAATCTAATTCCGGTAGCAGCACCCGATTTAATTCGGCTACATTCCATTATCCTCGTTTTGCTTTTGTTGATGTTCATCTTATATCCTCCTTTCAAAACACTGTCCATTCTGTTCAACTGCTCCTCCAGTAAAGTACCATAGTACTTGAATATCGGAATACATACATGGAACGCGTCGTGCTAGGCACGGGAAAATGTAACCTTTAGATCGTTTTATTATTGAAACCGTATCTTCACTTTAATGAACAGTCGCTATCACGTCTCAAATAGCGATCGATGTGTTCTGGCAACCTTAAACCCCGAGATGTAGGCATCAAATTCGTTTTTGCCCGAAAAAAAAACAATGATGTGTTTTCGTTTCAGAATATTAATTCTAGATGAGTTTTGTTGCTGTTTATGCTATCTTCATAAGTCAGTTCATTGTCAGCTTTTTTACTACGAGAAATCATTTTAGACTAAATAACTATTCACAAATTACACTCCTGGAAATTGAAATAAGAACACCGTGAATTCATTGTCCCAGGAAGGGGAAACTTTATTGACACATTCCTGGGGTCAGATACATCACATGATCACACTGACAGAACCACAGGCACATAGACACAGGCAACAGAGCATGCACAATGTCGGCACTAGTACAGTGTATATCCACCTTTCGCAGCAATGCAGGCTGCTATTCTCCCATGGAGACGATCGTAGAGATGCTGGATGTAGTCCTGTGGAACGGCTTGCCATGCCATTTCCACCTGGCGCCTCAGTTGGACCAGCGTTCGTGCTGGACGTGCAGACCGCGTGAGACGACGCTTCATCCAGTCCCAAACATACTCAATGGGGGACAGATCCGGAGATCTTGCTGGCCAGGGTAGTTGACTTACACCTTCTAGAGCACGTTGGGTGGCACGGGATACATGCGGACGTTCATTGTCCTGTTGGAACAGCAAGTTCCCTTGCCGGTCTAGGAATGGTAGAACGATGGGTTCGATGACGGTTTGGATGTACCGTGCACTATTCAGTGTCCCCTCGACGATCACCAGTGGTGTACGGCCAGTGTAGGAGATCGCTCCCCACACCATGACGCCGGGTGTTGGCCCTGTGTGCCTCGGTCGTATGCAGTCCTGATTGTGGCGCTCACCTGCACGGCGCCAAACACGCATACGACCATCATTGGCACCAAGGCAGAAGCGACTCTCATCGCTGAAGACGACACGTCTCCATTCGTCCCTCCATTCACGCCTGTCGCGACACCACTGGAGGCGGGCTGCACGACGTTGGGGCGTGAGCGGAAGACGGCCTAACGGTGTGCGGGACCGTAGCCCAGCTTCATGGATACGGTTGCGAATGGTCCTCGCCGATACGCCAGGAGCAACAGTGTCCCTAATTTGCTGGGAAGTGGCAGTGCGGTCCCCTACGGCACTGCGTAGGATCCTACGGTCTTGGCGTGCATCCGTGCGTCGCTGCGGTCCGGTCCCAGGTCGACGGGCACGTGCACCTTCCGCCGACCACTGGCGACAACATCGATGTACTGTGGAGACCTCACGCCCCACGTGTTGAGCAATTCGTCGGTACGTCTACCCGGCCTCCCGCATGCCCACTATACGCCCTCGCTCAAAGTCCGTCAGCTGCACATACGGTTCACGTCCATGCTGTCGCGGCATGCTACCAGTGTTAAAGACTGCGATGGAGCTCCGTATGCCACGGCAAACTGGCTGACACTGACGGCGGCGGTGCACAAATGCTGCGCAGCTAGCGCCATTCGACGGCCAACACCGCGGTTCCTGGTGTGTCCGCTGTGCCGTGCGTGTGATCATTGCTTGTACAGCCCTCTCGCAGTGTCCGGAGCAAGTATGGTGGGTCTGACACACCGGTGTCAATGTGTTCTTTTTTCCATTTCCAGGAGTGTAGTAACTCAATAAGACTACCGAGCGAGGTGGCGCAATGGTTAGCACACTGGACTCGCATTCGGGAGGACGACGGTTCAATCCCGTCTCCGGCCATCCTGATTTAGGTTTTCCGTGATTTCCCTAAATCGTTTCAGGCGAATGCCGAGATGGTTCCTTTGAAAGGGCACGGCCGATTTCCTTCCCAATCCTTCCCTAACCCGAGCTTGCGCTCCGTCTCTAATGACCTCGTTGTCGACGGGACGTTAAACACTAACCACCACCACCACCACCACCAATAAGACTAAACAGTTTATGAAAAGCGTAAATTAAATGAGCTTTGCCATATGTATAAGCTCCGATTTACTCTCTGGTGAGCTGGTTTCCTCGAACCGATTCCGTTGACCAGCTCTACTACAAGTCACCGAATACTTTTTGAAGCCATTCTGATCCATGACTGATCAAACGCTTCTCGTAACTCATGAAGATTGACCGAATATGTCTCCAAGGCAAGTACATCTCGCTCGACGGCATCCCAGATTTGCTCAGCAGCAAAGAGACTAGGTGATATAGGCTGGGGATGGGGCAGGGCACACAAACACTCTAGCTTCTGGAGTCCTCAAGTCAATGGGACACGATCCGGGAGCGATGGAGTGATAGTTTAGTGGTGCTTCGTTTTGCTGACGATAAAAGTTAATAGGGTGTGGGCGTACTCTCATCTTAGTATTTGAACATTTAAGAAGTGCGCCGATGCTGGTAATTTGATCTGAGGCATTTTCAGCGGAGCTGGGCTTTGTTGCCAGCACGATCGAGAGCCAAAGGAAATGGGAGAGCCAGCACATCTGAGTACGGAAATTTGATTACACCTAAATAATAAAATGAGGATCCTAGCGATAAGGAATGGGACAGATTCTGCTGATAATAATCAAGGAATTAAAAAAGGCTGGCAAAGTTCAAAATGCGGTACATAAACTCAGTCACATTGCTGCAAAATAGGGAATAAAAATATCAACAGATAAAATAAAAATGAAGCCTGACGTTGTCACGAAGGAAATAGGAGTCTTAACGTAATTTATTGAATAAAAAAAAATTTTAATACAAAAACTTCTACTGCAATTGATATGATCCTTTACAAGAATGATAACTAGTTTCCGTGTTTTCAACAACTGTCTTCTGATCGTCCAGATTGCATATGGATTGACCTGCATTTGTATTATGGATCAACAAGACTAGGTCAATATGCAGTTAAATACGTCTTCGAGAGCTAGCCAAGTTGTAAGCGATGGTCTCGCAAGATGCAGGTAATGAAGAAAGAAAATAGTCAATTGTGTAAGTAATAATTGCATCACGTATATTGATAATAGGCATATGATGCAACCTGGCGAGCTCTCGATGACACTTGCAACTACATACTACCCTCCCCATACGGATGCATATCATTGCGTGACTGTTGCTAATGAGGACTGTTTTCAATGCATACTAAACTCGTCCTTACCATTTGAACGATCTGAAGTTGATTGTTGACAGCGACCGAAAGTAGTCTTCATGCGTTAGTTGTATAATATACAGGGTGTTACAAAAAGGTACGGCCAAATTTTCAGGAAACGTTCCTCGCACACAAATAAAGAAAAGATGTTATGTGGACATGTGTCCGGAAACGCTTAATTTCCATGTTAGAGCTCATTTTAGTTTCGTCAGTATGTACTGTACTTCCTCGATTTACTGCCAGTTGGCCCAATTGAAGGAAGGTAATGTTGACTTCGGTGCTTGTGTTGATATGCTCTACAGTAATAGCATCAAGCAAATCAGCACGTAGCATCAACAGGTTAGTGTTAATCACGAACGTGGTTTTGCAGTCAGTGCAATGTTTACAAACGCGGAGTTGGCAGATGCCCATTTCATGTATGGATTAGCACGGGGCAATAGCCGTGGCGCGGTACGTTTGTATCGAGACAGATTTACAGAACGAAGGTGTCCCGACAGGAAGACGTTCGAAGCAATTGATCGGCGTCTTAGGGAGCACGGAACATTCCAGCCTCTGACTCGCGACTGGGGAAGACCTAGAACGACGAGGACACCTGCAATGGACTAGGCAATTCTTCGTGCAGTTGACGATAACCCTAATGTCAGCGTCAGAGAAGTTGCTGCTGTACAAGGTAACGTTGACCACGTCACTGTATGGAGAGTGCTACGGGAGAACCAGTTGTTTCCGTACCATGTACAGCGTGTGCAGCTGACTGGCCTCCACGGTACACTTCTGCAAATGGTTCATCCAACAATGTGTCAATCCTCATTTCAGTGCAAATGTTCTCTTTACGGATGAGGCTTCATTCCAACGTGATCAAATTGGAAATTTTCACAATCAACATGTGTGGGCTGACAAGAATCTGCACGCAATTGTGCAATCACGTCATCAACACAGATTTTCTGTGAATGTTTGAGCAGGCATTATTGGTGATGTCTTGATTGGGCCCCATGTTCTTCCACCTACGCTCAATGGAGCACGTTATCATGATTTCATACGGGATACTCTACCTGTGCTGCTAGAACATGTGCCTTTACAAGTACGACACAACATGTGGTTCATGCACGATGGAGCTCCTGCACATTTCAGTCGAAGTCTTCGTACGCTTCTCAACAACAGATTCGGTGACCGATGGATTGGTAGAAGCGGACCAATTCCATGGCCTCCACGCTCTCCTAACCTCAACCCTCTTGACTTTCATTTATGGGGGCATTTGAAAGCTCTTGTCTACGCAACCCCGGTACCAAATGTAGAGACTCTTCGTCCTCGTATTGTGGACGGCTGTGATACAATACACCATTCTCCAGGGCTGCATCAACGCATCAGGGATTCCGCGCGACGGAGGGTGGATGCATGTATCCTCGGTAACGGAGGACATTTTGAACATTTCCTGTAACAAAGTGTTTGAAGTCACGCTGGTACGTTCTGTTGCTGTGTGTTTCCATTCCATGATTAATGTGATTTGAAGAGAAGTAATAAAATGAGCTCTAACATGGAAAGTAAGCGTTTCCGGACACATCTCCACATAACATATTTTCTTTCTTTGTGTGTGAGGAATGTTTCGTGAAAGTTTGGCCGTACCTGTTTGTAACACCCTGTAAATTGCGGAATAGGCAATAAAAGCTGTCTATTTTTAAAAATAATTTTATTCAGTATAAAAAAAGTGATGGCATTTCAAGGATTGGAGCCCATAAAAGCCGCAATTGTAATAGATCGACAAATAATTGAACGAGGAAGAAAGTTTTAATACTTTAATACTTAGGGTGCAATTTTAAATTTCCCTGGTCAGATGACGTAGAGCTAAAACTGACAAGATTCAGATATTTCAGTGTAACCATACAACGTACATCAAAACTTAACGTACGGATAAAAATATTAATTAGACTTTTCATTATAACGCCGTTGCCTTTGCTGGTGTATACGTTGGTGTAAGTCTGAGCTCGTGGTATGTTGTTCGAAAATCGCCTTGCAGCCAACGAATTTAACACTTTTGGTACAACCTGCTGCTCTGTGGACAGAGAGTGATGGTTGCCCGTCTACCGCTTAAACGCGGGCAACTGATATAGTCTGTGTCGAGGTCTGGTTGGACTTCGACATAAATTGAACCACGCGCATTTCGTTGCATAATGAGCCCCATACGCGTACGAAGAACGCGGTGGAATATTCTAACAAAACAATACCAGTACACAACGAAAGGCCCTTACAAGAGGTGTGCTGTAGCCGAAGAAACGCTTGCACGTGACCGAACCGAAGATTCTCCTATCGATCGCCGATTAGAGAAGATGGCAGCAGTCACTTTCCATCTCACGTATACTTCTTCCACACTAGAGTACCTCCAGCACGTGCCTGAAGGATTTTTCTGTTGGAACGTTGGGGGTGATCTTCGACGTACTTGAACGCTGCCTTCGGCGCGTGTCGACGTGTAGCGCGATACTTCAACAAAGACGATGTCTTTCATACATCGAGCGTCCTATGGTGGTGTTCGTGCGCACAAGCTCAGCTCAGTGGCTAAAACTGTCCTTACGTGAGACGTGTCTCTCATCATGCCAAACGTCATTTCAATCATGGTTTACAATCGCTAAGAAACGGGCTGGTGCATCACGCGGAACGTGCTTCTCAACGCGATTTGCCACTGCAGCGCTCGCCAGAGCCTGTTGTCGTCTTTATGAGAGGCGCAAACAATAAAGTTTGTTTATAAAAATGGACGCACGTAAAATGGCTACAGTAGCTCTAATAAAATCGTACATGTGCTCCCTTGTCCGTATGCTAGTCCTGTTTTTCTGTTTGTAATATAATAAATAAAAAGCCTAATGTGCATTAAGAAGATGCAAGGCAGAAAGAAAAGTTTCATGCCCGGAAAGTAAGAATGTCAACAACGTCACTTTTTCCATTAGAAATAGAGCGATACGGATATGTAGTGTTCCACATCAGGTAAAAATTATTTCATCAGTCAAAATTTTTCGTTAAAGCCTAGTGGCGTTCTTAATATTAGGTAGGTGCATAAGGTCATGCCGCACGGGATTAGCCGAGCGGTCTTAGGCGCTGCAGTCATGGCCTGTGCGGCTGGTCCCGGCGGAGGTTCGAGTCCTCCCTCGGGCATGGGTGTGTGTGTTTGTCCTTAGGATAATTTAGGTTAAGTAGTGTGTAAGCTTAGGGACTGATGACCTTAGCAGTTAAGTCCCATAAGATTTCACACACATTTGAATCTTTTTTTGAACATAAGGTCGTAGCGTTTTTGATTTGCATTTTGGTATTCCAGTTACAACAGTCTTATCGATTGTCATTTTCATTTGTAGTACACTTTTGCTGTTTGGCTTTACATTATGTCATTTTATTATTTGGAGGTAGTGGGTGGAGCTGTGGATGCTAGAAAATGGAGTGCCAAGTGAAGAAATCGGAACGTTCTTGACACATTCTTCTGTTTGAGTTCAATAGAGGGATGACAACAGCGGAGGCAGCCAGAAACATTGCCGACGCGGATGCGATAAATCCACTGGACAGAGCACGGGAAGAAAATGGTTTCCTCGTTTTAACGAGGATCGCTTTGACGTTAGTGACTCTACACGTTCAGAAAGACCTTCGCGGTTTGATGAAAATAATTTAAAGCCACTTATCCACAGTGAAGTATGTCAGTGGCCTCGAGCATTGGAAAATGCGATGAACTGGGATTATTCCACCATCGTACGACATTTGCGTGCAATGGGGAAGGTTCAAAAATTGGAGGTAAGGGTTTTGGCCTATGGTACAGAAAGGTCCAAAAATGTATCCACTGTTTAAAAGTCCATTACTGGCAAACTAATTGACGGAGTTGTCTCATCTTTGATAGTGTAATAGTTTTGTAGTTCCGGCAATCGCCACACAAGCGTTGTATTGCGTTGTTTTGTTTTGTCAGATGACAGTCGCCAGATAGTCAGTGTTTTTTTCTTAGTTGTACCTAGTTACTCGAGTAAACATGGCTGGCGCAAGGCTTACATTCGACGAAAGGAAGTCAGTTTTGAAGTGGTATTTTAAGTACGAAAACATTAATGAGGTTCAACGGCAATGGCGAA
The DNA here is from genome assembly GCF_023864345.2 of Schistocerca serialis cubense. Lineage (NCBI taxonomy): Eukaryota > Metazoa > Arthropoda > Insecta > Orthoptera > Acrididae > Schistocerca > Schistocerca serialis. The sequence continues at coordinate 474,272,207 of NC_064642.1, read as the reverse complement.
ATGAGTATCAAGCAGAACCACCGACACTTTTAACGATTCGTCGTATTCGAGACAAATTTGAAGCCGAAGGCTGTGTTAAAGATGTACACAAACAACGAACTGGACGACATGTAACAGTAACAAGTCCAACTAACTCCCGTCGTGTGTTGCAATAATTCACTCGCTCACCACAGAAGTCTGTGAGACATTGTGCCCGTGAAACTAGAGTCAGTCGCTCAAGTGTACGGCGAATTTTGAAGACAGCAAAGTGGATGTGCTACATCCCACGATTGCTACACGCAATGAACGAGGACGACCCAGATCGTAGAATGCAGTACTGCGAGTGGTTTACTAACATGGTGCTCAACGATGAAGAGTTTGCAGAGGTGATTGTGTGGTCTGATGAGGCACAGTTCAAACTCAATGGTACAGTAAATCGCCACAATCGCATCTACTGGGCCGCCGAAAATCCTAACGTTTATCAAGACAGAGCCGTGAATTTGCCAGGAGTAAATGTGTGGTGTGGGTTGTCTTACCGGGGCTTGATTGGGCCATTCTTCTTTGACGGCACAGTTACCGGTGAGGTGTACCTTCAGAAGCTTCAGACATCCATTTTACCTGCCATCCGAGACTTGTGTGGAGACGGAAGAGTTTACTTTCAACAAGATGGTGCCCCAGCCCACTACCAAAGTCGTGTTAGAGCTTACCTCGACGAAAATCTACCAGGAAGATGGATAGGCCGTAGAGGTGCTGTGGAAAAAGCCACGCAAATTGGATGAACTTCGAGAATCCATGTGCAAATATCCAACTGAACACGTTGCAGTCAGTAGTTGGTGCTGCAGTTGGGCGGCATCGTTTGTGAGGGGATATTAATGGTGAGCATTTCGAACACTTACAGTGATAACTTTAAGTTGGACTTTAAGCTACACTTTCACCAAAAATGAGACAACTCGGTCAATTAGTTTGCAAGTTATGGACTTTCAAACAGTGGATACATTTTTTTGGACCCCTCTGTATATACGCCAAAATCACAAAAATCAGCGGATGGACGTATGTGCGTCTCTGCTTGCTCGTCATCAACTGGCTCGTGAACAACACCGACCATTCCTATCCTCTACGTGAAGATGGTATCTGTTCTTTCGGACTCTTACGGGAATCGGTAGACTGACTGCCGCGAGTAATGAGTATAGTGGGTAGGGGCACTACAAATGTAGTGTGTGGACAGTTAAGTTGGAAGTGTGGATCTCACGGGAAGCGTGCCAGAGATAAGTCCCTGCAGTCGCACTACCCTTTGTGTCCTCGATGACAGTTCCGCTTCGAGCGCCGAGCGGGAAGGTTCTTGTTTATTTCATATGCCGCAGCGTCGCTTGTGTGAAGTTTTCCGCGTTAGTACCGTTCTGTCTGCTGAGTGACTCGTAGCACGTCCGCTCCGCCTTACTGTCTGTTTAGTGTTCGTCTACTTACAGCGGCGTCGGCCGCTCCGCTATGGCTACCATGGTTTCCACTTGTACTCCACGAAAAGGTACTGTGAGCTTTACTTCCGATAAAACAACGTGACACGTGTAGCCTGGGATCCTAGAAATCCACGATTGGCTTGTCGATACAATTAATGTGAACTCTGATCAGGTCCACACTGCTTATTTTGACGCACACGAGTACGGGTTTTCGTGAAATTTATCGATCCCCTCCACGTTGAAAGATTATTGTCGAGACTTGGTTCTCAATTCCCGCTCAAGCATCGCGATAATTCCGTTAGTATGATGTTACTCGCAGATGCTGAAATTGACTATGCCAATGTTCGAGTGTTCAAACTCCTGCCGGAGGTTGACAACAACTTCATAAAGGACATATTGACTCCTTATGGCAACTTGAAAAACGTCCGTTGTGAACGTTGGTCTACTCAACACAGATTACAGTGCTATAGTGGAATTCGTTCCGTGGAAATGCATGTCAAACGCAACATTCCATCAAATTTACTGGTGTGTGGTTATTGCGTTCGTGTCATGTATACTGGTCAAGAGGGAACCTGCTTTCTATGTAATGACAGTGGACATGTTCGGTCTAATTGGCCGCGGAGGGTTTTCGTATTAAAATCGTCATTAATGCAGCGTCGCAAATTGACAGTTGCTGATCTTGTTCCTTGCACTCCCGACATCTAACCTACTTCTGCTTCAGATCATTATGAACAAAAATTCAGTTCTGATAATCGTGTGACTGAATTTCTGCATTTACCCCCCCCCCCCCCCCCCCGACAGGTTCGGAATCCTACTGACCCCGGGATAGAAACCGTAACAGTGACAAACAAGCGACGTCGCACTCAAGATGGTGAGGATGAGGATTTGGCTGTGCCTTCTGCCCCAACCTCCTCCACATCGGCTGCGTCCCCTGCTCCTCTCTATGCTACAATACGTCCCGTCCGTGGTACGCTGAGTGGCGAAGAAGTTATTTCCAGCATCCCTCCCGCTCGCTAAGTAGCTACTCCTGAGCTGCCTGCGAGTAGAGAGGGAGCGGAGTCCTCCCGTTTGTCCTTGTGTCCTCCGTTACAGTCTGAGACAACGCAATGTCCTCCTGCTTCTTCTACATCTACATCTACATCTACATTTATACTCCGCAAGCCACCCAAAGGTGTGTGGCGGAGGGCATTTTACGTGCCACTGTCATTACCTCCCTTTCCTGTTCCAGTCGCGTATGGTTCGCGGGAAGAACGACTGTCTGAAAGCCTCCGTGCGCGCTCTAATCTCTCTAATTTTACATTCGTGATCTCCTCGGGAGATATAAGTAGGGGGAAGCAATATATTCGATACCTCATCCAGAAACGCACCGTCTCGAAACCTGGCGAGCAATCTACACCGCGATGCAGAGGGCCTCTCTTGCAGAGTCTGCCACTTGAGTTTATTAAACATCTCCGTAACGCTATCACGGTTACCAAATAACCCTGTGACGAAACGTGCCGCTCTTCTTTGGATCTTCTCTATCTCCTCCGTCAAACCGATCTGGTACGGATCCCACACTGATGAGCAATACTCAAGTATAGGTCGAACGAGAGTTTTGTAAGCCACCTCCTTTGTTGATGGACTACATTTTCTAAGCACTCTCCCAATGAATCTCAACCTGGTACCCGCCTTACCAACAATTAATTTTATATGATCATTCGACTTCAAATCGTTCCGCACGCATACTCCCAGATATTTTACAGAAGTAACTGCTACCAGTGTTTGTTCCTCTATCATATAATCATACAATAAAGGATCCTTCTTTCTATGTATTCCCAATACATTACATTTGTCTATGTTAAGGGACAGTTGCCACTCCCTGCACCAAGTGCCTATCCGCTGCAGATCTTCCTGCATTTCGCTACAATTTTCTAATGCTGCAACTTCTCTGTATACTACAGCATCATCCGCGAAAAGCCGCATGGAACTTCCGACACTATCTACTAGGTCATTTATATACATTGTGAAAAGCAATGGTCCCATAACACTCCCCTGTGGCACGCCAGAGGTTACTTTAACGTCTGTAGACGTCTCCCCATTGATAACAACATGCTGTGTTCTGTTTGCTAAAAACTCTTCAATACAGCCACACAGCTGGTCTGATATTCCGTAGGCTCTTACTTTGCTTATCAGGCGACAGTGCGGAACTGTATCGAACGCCTTCCGGAAGTCAAGAAAAATAGCATCTACCTGGGAGCCTGTATCTAATATTTTCTGGGTCTCATGAACAAATAAAGCGAGTTGGGTCTCACACGATCGCTGCTTCCGGAATCCATGTTGATTCCTACATAGTAGATTCTGGGTTTCCAAAAACGACATGATACCTCAGACGCCGACGGTTTCCCGAATTTTCCGCCTCTAACAACTCCTGGGGAGAATAAAATTAGCGACCAAGTATCACCTGTTGTATTGATAGTTCCACAGAATGTTTGCGCCTTAGTGACTGGACCTGCAGTACATGACCCTTGTTCTGAGGGCAGGAGGCTGTGCCTGTAACCCCTCCTACACCTCCGTGTGCAGAGGCTGCCATGCCACGTAGCCGACAGAAACAGCGTATGTAACGTGACTGTGAGGTAGCACGTAATAAATCTAAGAAAAAAGGTTGTGATGGTGGGGGTTCTGGTCCCCCGATGTCTCATTCATCTTTGGACTCCGCAGTTGACCTTCACGCTCAGCTGTCTACGTTCCGTACATGCCTGTATAGCAGAGATTAATAACTCAAGCCCACATGTTCCTTTCCTTAAATGTTAATCGTGTGGAATCAGAATTGCGATTGGCTTCGCTGCGTCAGTTCATTCATGATTCATATGCGCACATAGTCTTCTTACAGGAGGTGCTATTCAGTAATTTTACCTTACCCGGTTTTCGATTGATCTATAATGTAGGACCCGAATATTCAAGGGGGTCCGCCTTATTCTTTCGCAAAGGCATTCCTATTGCTCAGGTGGAAATGCTGGGCTCTGGCAAGGGTGTAGGTTGTCAACTATTTAATCTTACATTACAGGTGATGAAACCTTAAACTGACCTGTGCAATGGATCAAAACTGTATATTTAATAGGATCATCCCGCACAGGCAGCAGTAGCAGCTTCACAGGTAAATTCTATGATGGACTGGGTGTCCCATTAGGAATGTTAGGAGGAATGCTATTCTGGGAAGCATTGAGACAACTCTCTCTCTGCTCCAGATCCACATCGCAGCTATGCGTCATGGCGTGAGAAATGGCTCCTAGGTGAGTCGTGTATCGGGTGAAGTTAGTGGAGATTTTATAGTTCGTAATTTTCTCAGTTGGATGGTGCATGTTTGGCTGATAGATTTGAATGGACGTGGATCTTCTTCAGTCTGTAGTATCTGTATCTAGTTCAGAGACGTACCACATTGCGCGCATTTCCACAGACTGGTCAATATGAGGTCCTGTTGCACTAACTCAGGTCGTTCTGTTTCTACAAGGGTTGCAGAAGGTGGTGGATATGTCTTTCTCCGTCGGCCAAAGTGGCCGTGTGGTTCTAGGCACTGCATTCTGGAACCGCGAGACCGCTATGGTCGCAGGTTCGAACCCTGCCTCGGGCATGGATGTGTGTGATGTCCTTAGGTTAGTTAGGTTTAACTAGTTCTAAGTTCTAGGGGACTAATGACCTCAGAAGTTGAGTCCCATAGTGCTCAGAGCCATTTGAACCATTTGTCTTTCTCCGACTTATTCTCAGTTCCGAGTTAAATTGGATCGATCACATGCGGGAAGCTGTAGAAATGGGAGCACTTGCAAGATGCATAGCGGCTGGCTAAAAGCACGTTGGAATTTTACTGTAGCAGGCATACTCGAGAAAGGTGTCTCGTTTCGATGTATGAGAGTGCCAGAAATATGATTCACTTGTGGGTGTAACTCGACACAGGTATGTGGTTGAATGGAAAGATTTAATTCCAAATAATGTACATCATTTCTAGCAGGCAGTGTGACACTAGAGATCTGAAAAGCTTGTGTACATTTTCTTACATTTTCAGCACATCATTTGGAACTATTGTTTGTGTTCCTTCTCAATCAGTCATCGCCTATAACTTATTGGATATATTGCAGAACCTCTGATAAGGTATCGTGTCAGAATATGTTACAAATACTATAGAAATGTCTAGCTGGGGTGGTGTGAGGGAGTCGCAAATCCTGCTTACACACCACGTCCACGTCGAATCACTTTCAAAATTCAGCGATTTTATAACGAGGCTGCATTGTGGGCTGCGTGTAACTGGAGTGCTGGTCTGATAATATACACTCCAACGATCACCGTCTCGGTATTTGTCTGGATAGAAAAACCACATCATTCAGAGGTAATGTCGTACCTCGATTTATAAAGCCAGTTTAGCTTTTAACATAGATACTTGTATGCACCTGTAGAACCATGACCGCTTGTGACAGTAACACACAGTAGTTTCTGGGATAGAGATTTTTTAACATCTGGCCGGTTACGTCTCTCTTTCTAAGACTCAGTGGTAGCACTCACAAGAAAAACTTACGAGACACGTCCACCTATTGTTGATTTTCTCTCAGTATTATTTCGTATCACCAGCGATCGGTTATTGATGAAGTGTTATACTTAGTAGTAGGGGGTGCATGATATGTTCGCATTTGAGCATCAGGCTTATAAAGTATGTGTTTGTGTTCCGACATCTGTAAAGAAAGTGTATGTCCAGTTGTAAGGAAGGTATGGATTTGACGTGGAGCACTGTGATAGCATGGGAAGAGTATGTCAAGTCATGAGAATGGTACTGCTACTTCTATTTTCAGAGCCACAGCCGTCAACAGAGTGTATTTTCAATACTTTGCTCATTGTCGAATGTCGTTCAACTGAGATCGCCATCGTAACATTTAGTTGTAAGTACGGGGATAAAATACATATGTGACCGATTTCTTAGGATAAACATTCTACCTGTACGTGCTTGGCCTGCAGCGCTGGTGACCTGTGCGGGGGTGATTCACGTTTCCCTTTAATGGTAGGAGCTGTCAGACTGGAGATGCCTGTTGGAGTGTAGGAACACAGGTGAATTACCCGTGTTGTCCTCTGAACGACCAAATCGCGAACTAAGACTTAGTATGTGTTGGATAGCTTTCGTGATTACGTGGAAATTTGAAAAGATTGAATACAGAGGTGCATTTGTGCTGGATCGTTATTGCTGTCCATGTAATTTGTTTGGTTGCCTGCTTCTGCACATTTTGCACCTTTATTTAGTTGAGAGAAGATCAATCGTGGTGTGTGCATCTAGCATGTGGAAGACATGATTGCCAGTTCTCTAGACATGAGAAACACTTTGGTGGACCTTTTAAATTATGGGGATGATTTGGAATCTACTACAGCACCGACTGGTATTCGAGAGTGGAAATATCAGTTTCCTCTATTTGTTTCGAGTTGCTGAGTAAATGTCTTCATGGACTTGAGAAGTTTCTAGTTAGTCAGTGGTTTACACATGCCCCACCTAGCTAAAGTTTCGGGTTGAGAGAACTAATTTCCAGTCTATATCTTGGGAATTATGTTGCGCTAGTGATCGGTAGGATGTTGCCTAGTACTTGGTAATGAGAAGTACTGTGAAAATGGTATAATATTATGGCAAACCATGCGAAAAAATATATGTGTTCTTGTAATATCCAAGTCTAGAGATATGTGTAGAAAAGTGAGCAAGCAAGGAAGCAGGTTGGGAGAAGAAACATTAATGTGTTTGTGCCGAAGGGAAACGATCCCGAATTTGTAGAACAGGTCTGAGAGCGACTTCAGTCTGCTGTGGGTACTCTGGTCACACATTGGGTGTGGATGACTTGTGATCATCGGCTGCAGGAAAATGTCTAGTGCTGAGAGGAGTATGTATACGGTACTGTCTGTCTTCGCAGTATATGTATGAATAATGTAAAAGAGATTATTTTGTATGCCACAGGATGTGAATTGCATGTTTACTACATCGACATGTTACATGGTGATATACTGCTTGGTTGGAGATCAGTTTCGCACACTAATATTCAAGCTCCTGTCCTCGGTGGGAGAGCAGTGTAACTGAGTACGAGTTTTTTCGTTTTTGATGTTGTGTAGGGTAAGCAGTTGTGTATTGATGGGTCACAAGTCAGTTTCACGTTCTAATATTCAAGCTCCTGTCTTCTGTGGGAGAGCAGCGTAAACAAGTAATTTCCATGAATACAAGGTGAGACATCAAGAAAACGAGCTTTAACTATGTCTGTAACACTATCCAATTTCCGCAAAGTCGACTCGATTCTTATTTTTACATAGTCATGTGACATCAATATAAGATTGTGAACCTTGTTAGATGCACTTGCAAGAGTTTGTAGCTACACGAGCATCGCGGCATTGCGTCAGTCACGCTAGGCAGTTGAGCACTGTTAGATGTGTCTCTCATGATGCGCTAGGAACAATGCGCCCTGTGCTACTCTGCATCAACGGTAAAGACACACTGCCCAGAAGCATCTTGCATATGAGACCGGCGTGAGTGTGCCTTGGATTTCTGTGATGTCAGTATAACACTGACTGTATACTTGAAAATAGAAACAACTTTCACCTGGATCCGGCAACATCTCACGGCTGTGATGGTGCGCGTGCCCCTAGAGCGTCTGTGCTCCCGCCCGGTTTCATCAGCAATGGTGCCTAGGTGAACACACATTTCGAGAGGAATTTCTCAGGTATCAGGTATCAAGAAAGGGATGTCGCCACCTCATGCTTGAGGGCTGCTGTGCGTGGTTTGACAGCTGATGGGCGTGTAACTTCACTGGGGCCTCCTGTAGCCTCCTGTGCAGTCTAGTGGACAGGGGGTCGAGAAGGGTGCTTGCGCACATTGATTGCATGTCTGCTGCATTATTTTGTGAATGGGTCTGTAGGCTGTGCTATGCATTATTTGAACAGTTTATGAGTTGATTTCGTGTCTGTACATCAGTGTACTGCATTATTTAGGAGAAGTTTGCATGTACGTGCTCAAATAATTCGGTAAATTAGCAGTTCTTTGCTTGTCTGGAGCGCTTTATTTAGAAGTAGTTTAAAGGTCTGCAGACTGTTTATTGTCACCCCAAGCACATCAGGGCGAGTGTTTTGTGTCAATGTGATAAATATACTCCATCTCTAAATAAAATGTTCCAAAATAAATAGAGTACACTCCTTCCTTACTCTCCCCAGCAGCCCAGCACAGGCTGAGTCATTTTCGCGCCATTTTCCCCCTCCAGTCCACCATCTTGGATTATGTCACAGGAGGATCAACAGTACCCTCTGGTGGGCAGTACTGTGTACTAGATCAGTTGGACTCTAGATCTTCCAGTGGAGAGGCTGCCTGCAAAATAAAGACTCATGTCCAGTACAGGCAGAGTCCTTTTCCCACCATTCCCCCCACCATCTTGGAATACATCACGAAATGGATGACAGCATCCTCTGGTGGTGGTACTGTGTACTAGGTCAGTTGGAGTGTGGACCTTGTGGTGAACACACTGGATGGTGGTGTGCCTCTAATTGTTTAAATAAAGACTAGTGCATGATTTTGACAGTTGGAGATTAGCAAGCATGTTTTACAGATTTTTTTTGATGAATTATTATTTTGACAATTTACGAGTTGTTTGGCTCTCTGGACATAAATGTATTGCATTATTTACCAATGGTTTGCAGGTCTGTATGCTGTGTGGCATGTGAGAGCGTGTGTTCTGTATCACTGTGATAAATACACCCCATCCCTAAATAAATTGTTCCAAAATAAATTAAGTACACTCCTTCCTTTCTCCAGCAGCCCAGTGCAGGCTGAGTTCATTTCCCACCAGTCCCTAGGAAGAGGTGGCGGTCAGATGACTTAGGTTAGCAGAGGTAGCCCAAGTGACCTATCTTCCCGCGATTTTTCTTAGGTTAGTAGCGATAACCGTGGTGTGATGCATTATCCTGTTGGAATTTTAACTTGTCGCCATTTTTCTGGAGTAGGGGGGAGGGGGGGGTTAGGTTAATGGAAGTTGACCTATCTTCCCACCAAAAGCCACCATCTTTGATGACGTCACCACCACCATCTAGAATGTCGTCATGCACTTTTGCCAAGTCTACACACCGCCATCTTGGATGACGTAATCGCCGCCATCTTGGATACATCTGGAAACAATGGAATGTTGGGTGGCGCTGCCCTTGTTCCACTACTTATATAACCTGACTACTCACGGGAGTCGGTTTGTACTATATAAACACCTCTCCTTGTAACGAATATTGCCCGTAGGCTACATTGCACATCCAAAGTCGTATTACAACAAAAGATTTCAAACGGACAAAGGAGAAAAACTGTGCCTTCATATGTGTATGTTTCAAATGAAATAACTCAGTGAAATCATACAATATAACCAAGATTGATGAAGGTGTGGTCAGTGTTCAAAAATGGTTCAAATGGCTTTGAGCACTATGGGACTTAACTTCTGAGGTCATCAGTCCCCTAGAATTTAGAACTACTCAAACCTAACTAACCTAAGGGCATCACACACATCCATGCCCGAGGCAGGATTCGAAACTGCGACGCTGGCGATCGCGCGGTTCCAGACTGTAGCGCCTAGAACTGCTCGGCCACACCGACCGGCGTGGTCAGTGTCTTAGTAGATTTATCAGACTGCATTTATGTACCAAACAAAGTAATATAGCTACAGAGAAGCATTCTCTCTCTCTCTCTCTCTCTCTCTCTCTCTCACTCACTCACTCACTCACTCACTGACACACACACACACACACACACACACACACACACACACACACACACACACACACCTGTCATATTTACTGAGCAGCTAGTATAAAACGTTGAAATGACTGTGATGACTTTTCAATACGTAACGCTACAAAACTGTTTCATGAAGCAATAGTATGGTCATTTAAAATGAATCTTAATGCCAAATACCATTAATGAATTCAAGTTACTCTATTTAATATCATCATTTCATATCAATGTATCAGTGAATTTGTTTCGGTAAGCGTTTTAATATTTCACTACAGATATAAGTTTACCATTATAGGTAAAATAGTCAGTAAAACCCTGAAATCACTCACAAAAGTTTCTTTTGCAAAATAGAATCGTTCACGAGCTGTAGAGAGCTACGCATTACGCAGTTTGTGGCACTTACCTGTGTTTCTTTGGTGAAATTATGCGGCTAATTATAAATGAAGCACACACAGCAGTGGTGTTATATTCTAAAATATTTATTATTTATTACACGAGCCAGTTTTCGGATGTTGTGCCATCATCAGGTACAAAGATAAGCATGTGGTGCAGTGAAATTTTATTTGACCAAAGATTTTAAAATAGTTTATGTACAGAGTATCTTCATTTCCAGAGATGAAAATGTTAATGTTGCAATAGGAATAAACTAAGCAATGTTATTTCAGTGTAAATGCCATGTAAGATTATTTAACTAAGATAAAATACGAGACACATTAAGTAATGAGCTGTAGACAAATTACAACAGTTGTAGATAGAACAACACAATTGAACAATATGCTTTGGTGGCATATTCTAAAGATGTGACTTAACAAAATAATCTTGTCTTAACTACGTCCTAAATTACAAACAGATAAGATACAATAGTGATATTAAGCAGGTGAGTGAAGCAGCTATGGTTATGCAAAGTAAATTTTGACACTACGAGAGAAATTATAGTAATTGAAATGAAGGAAATTGGTCGTGTGAGGAAGAGGGGGTAATTTACAGCATAACCCAAACGGGATTATGAGCAGTATCTGCAGGTAGAAGTGGTTATTCAGTACTAAGCGTGGGTTGATGGACAAGTGTTTATTAATTTCCATAATACCAAGAACGTTCACCTTCTTTCTTTTGGAGATGTGATGTAATACTTCATATTTAACTTTGTAACTATGGTCTTCTTTAAGCAGATGGTCTGCAAACTAGGCTAATCTCAACGATATTTAATAGCTTCTCTCATTTTTTTTCAAAACGCTGTCACTTTCGGCAATTGACATTTCTTTCACAGAACATCGCCATGATATAACACTTTCATTTAGAAGCAATGCCGGCCACTGACTGTATTTCCCAAAAACTTGTGATTATCTAACTTATTGTATGTCCCGTTGCTCAACAACAAATAATGTCTTTGCCCTACCTCGTGCACATATCTCAAACGCTTGCAAATAAATAATATCTTTCATGACATATACTCTACTGTTTTACACATCATTTAAATGTTTAACGAAGTAATTGAAAATGTATCGTTGAAAAATAACAAAAAAATGAAATTACAATTTTGCACAGACAATACGGAAACGGAAATATTTTGTCATGCCACTAACAGGTGGCACTGGTTGTTACTTTTTTAACACAATGGTGCGTTTACTGAGGCGTTTCAAAGTAAACTGCATGCTTGTAACAAATCGGGGAGAAAAAGTAACAGTAAGTGGCTCGAATTTATTGTGTTATAACAGCGTCCAGTTACACTGATTAATGGAGAGTTTACATTGTTCTCGAGACCCCTGAACAGCGGGTTAAAGACCGTTTTGAAATTCAGTAAGTGCACTGAAATGAAATGAATGAAGCAATGGGGATAAAGTTAATGAAGCAGCAGATACATGAAATGATGTCAGTGCAATCCGTTCATATATGCAGAACCTGTGATGTGAGGAATATTAATTGTATGTCATCGCTTGGCGTTCCACCCTCTTCGGAGCCAGGAGCGTATTAAGCCCATTGTAATTTTCCCAGCTTATAGGTTACGCGTGTACAAACTTGATTTGAATTGATTTGTTCCAGAATCATGACCCTTTTCACCCTCATCCTACTGGCACCTGTCCCCCCATGCACTCTACAAGAAATAAGATTGTACCATACTCAAGAAATATATTTTCTCAAGGTATATACGTCGTAGGTTCAAATGGCTCTGAGCACTATGGGACTCAACTGCTGAGGTTATTAGTCCCCTAGAACTTAGAACTAGTTAAACCTAACTAACCTAAGGACATCACAAACATCCATGCCCGAGGCAGGATTCGAACCTGCGACCGTAGCGGTCTTGCGGTTCCAGACTGCAGCGCCTTTAACCGCACGGCCACTTCGGCCGGCTACGTCGTAGGGGTAAGGGTGGTATTGTGCGTTTCTGCTAATAATTTGGCCCCCTCAATATCCAATAAACAGAGTCGTCCATTCTGGTGATGCATGTATCAATTAAAGTTACTAGTTTTTAGCTACGCCTATAGAGCGCCCTGACCCATTAGCTACTTTTACCATTTAGCGTTAATGTTATCTTGATTTCACCGCCGACAAAAACTTTTAAAGGTAACGGTTTGTGTCACTACTAACTACAGCAGCGCCTATATAAATAATAATTATGATATTTTCGCTGTATTACACATTTACCAAGTGCTATGTTCCAGTGCTGATATTGCACATTATACTTAACGTTAAACGATGATAAGTCTTTGTTTACAAAAATTGTAGTGGTGGTATTATGATCCTCTTTGGTGCCGAAGTGTGAGTCCCCCGTACAAAAGAAGACAAATTATAATTACTACAGAACCTCTGTTCAGTTTTGTGTTGCAGAAATCTCGCAGAGTTAACACTAGGAGAAAACAAAAAAGAAAGACTCAGAATAAACAAGACATGATAAGAGCTTTAAAGGCACTATCGAGCACAGAGTACGCCTAAGAAAAGCAGCAAAATATGGGGACGGTCTTGAAAAAAATGTCTACATTATACAATCTTATAAAAATGTTTGATTTAATAAAAGTGTCTTTCTTAGAATTCTTGAATTTAATCCGTGGCTTTCATATCACAAGCATTTTTGTTTGTTGATTGTGTCGTGCGTAACAAGTCAAACACTGCATGATAAATAAGTGAAAAATATGCCATAGTATATGCTCAGCAAGTTTTAGTATTTTAGCAGTAAACACAGAAAAAAAGTGGGGGCCCTTACACTACCTCTTCCTATATTTGTACCATTTTTTGTTAAATCTTTTTCAGATGTTGGAGCTAAGCAGAAACAAACTATCCCCCCCGCACACGCACACAATGTTTTATATGCTTATAGATTCACTAACTGAATTTCATTCAATTCTGACACTACCTTGGCGGCGTTGTACGATTGTCTCAACTACCATAGTTACTGTTATGTAGAAAACAGCCATCGAGATGCAGCTCAACATTTTTATGAAGAAACCCATGTGGTCTTTGTTTACATGAAGCTAAACCGCACAGGTAGACGTAACAGCATATCTATGGGATGCGTCATTTCTTTCCCACAATTACTTCCATTCCACATGGGCTTAATATACGTAGCACTTCTTAGGGAGCGAATGGTGAACGAGGGTGGCAGTGACAGCCAGTTGAAAAATTTCTGAACGTCTTCGTAGCTAAGGCATCGTAGGCTGGCCTGCAGATACAGTGGGTGGCGTGAAATTTCAGCAGGCCTCCACGGCCGCCTTTTAAACTGCTCGGAGCGGCCCGTTCCCTCCTAAAACACTGGAATCGAACCGAAGGAGCGGGTGCGCCTCCTGCATGCAGATTACCCTCTCCACTTAGGACGTGCGGGCCAGCCTACCGGGCAGAACGAGGCGTTCTGAACTGAAAGGCCTTCAGCGAGGGCTTACAACGATTTTCCAAGGGTGTGCGTGCCATTGCTAATATTATTTCCCACCTTTCATTTCATGCAGAGCGAGACGTGGTCGGTGTAGGAAGACGGTCTCCAACTGCGGGACATTCTCCCCTCTATCTCGAATTCAGCAAAACCCAAGTAAATGTCCTACAAGTGCGCTAATTTCAGAGTTTGTTTTGCTTCTTCATTCATTCATTTCTCTATGTAAGCTATCAAGACCGAGGTCATCAAGCTCTCTTACATCTGAAGAGGCAGTCTACATCATTTACACTATATTCATTACAATAACTATGTCTTAAGTGACAACTAATACAGAATACATCATTAATAAATTATTATTGCACAGAAAAAAAACACAGTTTAGATTTATTCCTGAGAAGCACAGAGATAAAGATGAATTACAGGAAGGCGGATTTAAATAATGATCACTAGCAGCAATGGACATGAAAGAAGTGGGGCAATTCCAAGAGAAAGAAGAGCATGATAAATTACTATCAATGAAGTCTCGGGAAGAGAAATTGACGTGATTGCTTGAGAAGTAAAAAGAGAAATAGGAGTTACTGGGGAAAGGTAGGAGCATCTGATTTGATTTTTGGCATAGGGCAGAACGGAACAGGTACCCTTGACATACAAGGAAACAATGATAGGCACAGGACTGATACCTCCGACACTTCTGAGTGAACATGCATGCAGGGTGACTATTCATTCTTACAGACAAGAAGTTGCTGTCTGTTTTTCAAGTACCTTTCAAACCACGTCAACGTATTATCTAGCAAAAATTGAAACTGTTGCTTTTTCATGAGCTCACTGTCAAAACTGACTGCATCGACGCGAGTCCAGACAGATGGGCTCGATGCCGTAAAGCGAGTGTAGCTTCCTTCTCTGATATGGTACTAGTATTTCATTATGCATTTCTAGTGAACATCACCATTTTTTCAATACATATCTCAATGTTCCAGGAAAAGAAGTTATACGAATATTTGCCTTGTACTTGACATCAGCATCTAGGGGCTGGTGTAAATTAAAAATCTTGATTCAACTACAAATAGACCGGGTTTTTAAGTAGATTAAGACTGAAGCACTACGTGGACTTTTTAATTTTGGATTCTTTTTGATATGACGTTCGGCCATCTCAAGACTGTTCACAAACATTGCACACCACATTGGGAACATATAGGGGTTTGACACAAAAGAGGAAAACTTACAGCCGCGCTTTCTCATAACAAAAAACATAAACAATATGAGCAGTATCTAATCAGTCTAAGAGCTCACAAGAAGTAGTGAGGAATTCAAGTGAGGACTCCAAGTATATATGAAACATTATTCCTTCCAGAAGCATCTAGAAGCTTCTATTAGTCAAATTGACGAAAGGAACAATTTCTGCTTTTAAGAATAGAGTCAAATTTAAATGATATTCTCACATAATGGAAATACAACGTATTTATGCAGCTGCAAAAATTAAATTCAGTAATTTTAAAATCTCTCTCTTGTAAAAAACATTGTATATTTAGATTTTCCAAAATGTATAATTATTTACGTAAAAGCTAAGTCTTGCTCTGGAACACAATGACGGTAGCCCCTTAACTGAGCAATAAATTCACGTGAAATATTACGTATACTACATTTAGAAAAATATTCAATCCATGTGCATTTCTTATGAATGATCATCTCATCTTCTCTTCAGGTATTAGGCAGGAATTGCCTGTTAAAGTACCCATCTCCGTCGGGGTCTTCCTCTGTCTCTTCTCCCATGGTACTTATAATTTCTTGCCTTTAAGGAAAGTCTCTCACTCTCCATTCTTTGTAGATGTTCGTTCCATTTTCTTCTGTAATCTGGAATTCAATCATCATGATATTTATTGTATATATTTATCATTAAGATATTTATCATTGTGATATTTATATGATATTTATTATTATATGGTATTTCTTATTCTTAGGAATGATATATAAAAAAAACCACATTACGTTCTGCATCAGCACAAACTCTATTTTGAACGGGGGTCATTATAAAGTGAAATTTCTGGGATAGCTAATTTTCATAGTACTACCTTATTTTTGTCGTTGTTGTTGTGTTCTTCAGTCTGAAGCCTGTCAAAGCCTTTTCATCTCCAAGTAAGTACTACAACCCACATCCTTCTGAATCTGCTGATCGTTTTCATATCTTTTTATATCACACTTCCCTCAAATGCTAAAATGGTGATTCCGTGATGTCACAGAATGTGTCTTCCCAACCCATCCCTTCTTCTAGTCAAGATGCACCACAAATTTCTTTTCTTCCTAGTTCCGTTCAGTACCTTTTCGTTAGTTAGGTGGCCTTCCTGTCTATTGTTCAGCATTCTTATGCAGCACCACCTTTCAAAACCTTCTATTCTTTTTTTGTCTAAACTGTTTATCATCCCTGTTTCACTTCCGTACATGGTTACACCGCACACAAATACCGTCAGAAAAGACTCCCTAACACTTAAATCTATATTCGATGTTAACAAATTTCTCTTCTTCAGAAAAGCCTTTCTTACCATAGCCAGTCTAAATGTTGGACTTTGTGCTGCCCAAATAAGAAAACTCGACTACTACTTTAAGTTTCTTGTTTCCTAATCTAATTCCCTCGGCATCACCTGATTTAATACTACTGCATTCCATTATCTTTGGTTTGCTTTCGTTGATGTTCATATTATATCCTTCTATCAAGTCACTTTCAAAAAATGGTTCAAATGGCTCTGAGCACTATGGGACTTAACATCTGTGGTCATCAGTCCCCTAGAACTTAGAACTACTTAAACCTAACTAACCTAAGGACAGCACACAACACCCGGGCATCACGAGGCAGAGAAAATCCCTGACCCCGCCGGGAATCGAACCCGGGAACCCGGGCGCGGGAAACGAGAACGCTACCGCACGACTACGAGCTGCGGACTAAGTCACTTTCCGTTAAGCTGCTCTTCCAAGTCCTTTGCTACATTATCTCATACAAACACGCAGAAATATTATTACATAGCGCTCTAGTCTGGAAAGATATAAAATTTCGAAAAAAACAGCAGAGTATTGCGTAATTGTGCCGGAAACACGACTCTGATACTTTGTAACCAAAAGCCGGTTAAATATTACCGAAAAAGGAGGTGGTATCGCAAACTTCGGTTAACCTAGGATATTCCCCTAATTCATCGTTTCTTGTACGGCAACACGTTGACACAGATTTGCGCCACATCGTTCAATGGGCATCGTCGTCTGCCTGCTAGTCAGTGCCCAGACGATAAGTGAAACCAAGGACTCTTTGGCACAAGGCTTACGTGACTTCTGCAGCCGTGACACCATAATAAATATAATAAATCCAGTTTGACGCGAATATATACTGACCGTACGACAGGGCTTAGAATTTGTCAAAGCAACGAGTCAGCAAATCGTCAGCCGTCTTTTCAGTGTCGGCTTCCGCTGTGAGGACGCCGCTGCTCTGTCGTCATCCTGGTTGGACCACTTGCGTACGGGATCCAGCCGCCACCTCACAGACCGAACGTCGAACTAAGGCCCTCCTAACGGGCGGGAATTTGTACAGTAATACATTCGAACTGCGATTGTCAGCTATATGCGCCACTTAGATCTGTCACCTAGATACATTTGGCAGCATGGTGACTGAGAGGATTTTGGTTACAGTCTAGCTGCCACCCACTTTCGATATTTCCATCATTTATTAACTTTTAACTGGGCGAGGCAGTATCTACACCTACATCTACATCCATACTCCGCAAGCCACCTGACGGTGTATATCGTCTCTCTCTCTCTCTCTCTCTCTCTCTCTCTCCCCTTTGGTATAAAATGTGTTTTGATTTTGAATGTAACATATGGTCAGGATTGTTTGGAAAAAGGAAAAAGATATTTAATACACTGTTGGCGTTGGGAATATCCTGCCCGCTCGTAAATGTGGCTTATATACAGGGTGTTACAAAAAGGTACGCCCAAACTTTCAGAAAACATTCCTCACACACAAATAAAGAAAAGATGTATGTGGACATGTGTCCGGAAACGCTTAATTTCCATGTTAGAGCTCATTTTAGTTTCGTTCTTCCACCTACTCAATGGAGCACGTTATCACGATTTCATACGGGATACTCTACCTGTGCAGCTAGAACATGTGCCTTTACAAGTACGACACAACATGTGGTTCATGCACGATGGAGCTCCTGCACATTTCAGTCGAAGTGTTCGTACGCTTCTCAACAACAGATTCGGTGACCGATGGATTGGTAGAGGCGGACCAATTCCATGGCCTCCACGCTCTCCTCACTTCAACCCTCTTGACTTTCATTTATGGGGGCATTTGAAAGCTCTTATCTACGTAACCCCGGTACCAAATGTAGAGACTCTTCGTGCTCGTATTGTGGACGGCTGTGATACAATACGCCATTCTCCAGGGCTGCATCAGCGCATCAGGGATTCCATGCGACGGAGTGTGGATGCACGTATCCTCGCTAACGGAGGACATTTTGAACATTTCCTGTAACAAAGTGTTTGAAGTCACGTTCAAATGGTTCAAATGGCTCTGAGCACTATGGGACTCAACTGCTGAGGTCATTAGTCCTCTAGAACTCAGAACTAGTTAAACCTAACTAACCTAAGGACATCAAAAACATCCATGCCCGAGGCAGGATTCTAACCTGCGACCGTAGCGGTCTTGCGGTTCCAGACTGCAGCGCCTTTAACCGCACGGCTACTTCGGCCGGCTTGAAGTCACGCTGGTACGTTCTGTTGCTGTGTGTTTCCATTCCATGATTAATGTTATTTGAAGAGAAGTAATAAAATGAGCTCTAACATGGAAAGTAAGCGTTTCCGGACACATGTCCACATAACATATTTTCTTTCTTTGTGTGTGAGGAATGTTTCCTGAAAGTTTGGCCGTACCTTTTTGTAACACCCTGTATACGCCGAAGATAATCAAAGTTGCTACGCAGGCACAAATATTAGTAAAAATGGGCGCGGTCTTGCTTGCAATGGTTTAATTAAGTTATTCAAACTCGCGGCTGGCCCAAAGATAATCAAATGTAGCAAGAAACTATTATTGTGATTGCCCGATAAGTTAATTGCTGTGAAGAGAGAGGCGATACAATCACCTACGTAGCGTAAGGATTTACTCTCACGATAAATAATTCCATTTATATCACACTGGTTTCAGTTTCGTTAAGCATTTACTTGACAGGAATAAATTTAATTGCAAACTCAAAGATATCGTGAAGCAAACCTAAGCCCTGTTGCTTACTGCAGCTAAATTTATATACGCAATGCCGTAAAAATTCTGATAAAATGAACTTTGCAAATATGACTGGTTGAAAATTATTATCAATATTCCAAGTATTTTTACATTACCTTGAGAGTGAAGCCCAACATTTTATATTTAATTAAATTCCATGTAATGGTCGCCTATGCGCCATTAGACACAAGAAAGCCAGATGGGCAATCTTCTACACAACTCGCTTTAAATAATTTCACTTAAATATTTCCACGGGGAGGAAGAGGTTTTGAATGAGAAGAGTAGAAATTTACTTTTTACCGTATCTTGTAACAGAAAATGCATATATCACATACTTAATGCGTCAGAACAGCTAAGCGACTTTATTATTCAGCAGAAGAGACAAAAGTAGTATTAGATGTTAGAATGAAGGCTTTTCAACGTTAATGAGATAGGATTTTCTTGGCTAAAAAGAGTATCTTTACATTGTACAGTTATCCTTTGATACTAAAATACATATTTTATTAACAGTTTTAATACAAAAGTTATTACTTTAACGGGTTGTAGGTTTTATAATTATCTGTCGTAATAGCTACAGTTTTTATCGACAGAAGTACACTTAGCTTTGTACTTTCTTCTCACTTCACATTACACCTCTGGTACAAGTTTAGTTAAGTTTTTATAGGGCTTTCCAGGAGACATCACTGCAGTTATTGGACCACAGACAGATGTTTTGAATAATTTTACTAGCACTTTCAATAATATTCTGTAAACAGTAGAATAACCTATGTGTTAAGAGTTCGGGAAAACTCTACGGAGACCCCAGAAAGAGTTCTTTAGGAACACACTGGCCATTCGAAGTTCTCAGCTACACTTGGACAGTCATGTTGTTGGTCTGATCGCGGGTCTGTTCACAATGTAGATTTGGTTTACGAACAGGGTTCTTAATTACCGTAAGCGATTCATATACAACACTACTAATTTCATTTACAGCTTCATAAGCTGAGAAATAGCGTCAGAGACCTAACGTCACAGACCTCAAGCAATCCATGTAAAGCTCTAAGAAGGCTTCTGAAATCCCCCACATGGGAAAGAAATTTTTGGGATACGTCAGCTTGAACGAATGGAGACAGTACAAACAGCAATAAAAGAGGACAAGTGTTAGTAGAACAGGCGCCCTGAGGGTTCCGTACAAAATTAATTAATAGTAATAATAATTTCGTGAGTCTCAGTACTCTAGTGCGAGGCTTTCTATTGGACGTGACTGCGGCGACTTCGAAGTCGCTAATCCACCCCCGTTATTGAACAGGCCAAAGTGCACCTACAGTTTAATGCGCAGTACGAACCACCTGTTGTTTCTAGTAAGTTTTCACATCGTTGAGAGGCGGAGGCGAGGTGGAAAGGTGGACTGAACAATTCGTGGTCCGACGGCGACCTTCCGTTTCCAGGCACGCGTTTCACCGCTACTGCACCAAGCCCGACGTACAAAAACATAATTCATCTACAGGTTTTGATGAGTGAGTCTGCGAGTATTAAATATTTGACACATACGGCCCTGTCTTTTGACTGCATTGATGTTATAGCTTACATTATTTTCGCCAACAAGCGACTGTAAATCTTAGTATTCGATATGAATTTCAGCCGGCCGGTGTGACCGAGCGGTTCTAGGCACTTCAGTCTGGAACCGCGCGACCGCTACGCTCGCAGGTTCGAATCCTGCCTTGGGCATGGATGTGTGTGATGTCCTTAGGTTAGTTAGGTTTAAGTAGTTCTAATTTCTAGGGGACTGATGACCTCCGATGTTAAGACTCATAATGCTCAGAGCCATGATTTTCAGCTTTATACCTCTACCTGTTCCTGACAGAAATGGGCTTCATAAATGGACCGACAGATAGACGGATGGACAACAAATGGTAAAACAATATTTTTTTATGTGGTACAATTATAACAATTTCTTGATCTTTTTCCTTAACTTGTACTGCGAAATCGCGCTTCTCGCCAAAGCTTATGATTGTAGGTCAACGGTAATACTCTAGCCAAAGAAATTGGCATAGACAAGCGTATTCAAATACTTAGATATGTAAACAGGCAGAATATGGCGCTACTGTCGAGATGTGCAGCAAAACCATTCTCTATTTCCCTACTTCACAAATGTAATACAGACACTATACTTGAGAAGGACTCACACCCCCATACATTCGCACAATGAAACTGTAAAGAGGACGAAAGCTAACGTCACGTCGATGTTGAAGCCACTAGGAACTAAGCACTAGATTTGTTGGCCAACGACAGGCAAGGAAATTGGCCGCTGCATTGTTGATGGCAGCGTCCCAGCTTTCATGAGCAGTGATTTACTGAAAGCAGACTCCAGGTACAGCACTTCCAACTCACAATGGGCATTCCTACAGAAGCTGCTGGTCTGCCTCAACGTCAGCTATTCCACAATAATTTTATTTTAGTTAGCGTACTGAATAGAGTAGGGAATGTTATCTGTTTAATATCTTTTTTTGCAAAATGATGCCATGTAGTAACTCTGTTCTTAGTTTATTAAGAATCATTCCCAGTCCTTCAGGCGTCAGAAAGTAGAACAGAATTCGTGCAGACGTTGACAGAGTGTAAAATCCGAAAACACTGCCATGAGGCGAGAGAAATCATCTGACCGTACCCACAGTTCCGAGAAAGACAAACACAACATGTTTGTACACAGTTATGTAAATATAGTACGACTCTCTAAAAGTGAACAAGCAGACACCGCGGTTATCTGCTACTGTTTGTTGCTCTTACAATGTCTTTCTGACGGGAAATTTACGCTGCAAAAGCTATGCGCACTACTACATGAGCAATTTACTGTAGTATCCATATTGTACAGTCGATGCACAATTTTGGAGGAGGTCGACTACCGACACGGAAGGCATTTCGCTCTGGAAAAGAGACAAGCAATGTTCTGACATGCTGTAGAAAATCGCCACTGTGAAGGTAACACTGCACGACATACATTATCTGGAACCCTTTCAGGGTAATGTTTGACATACAGCTTCGTGATACTGGGGATACATCATCAATGAAAGAAGAACAAGATATGGGTAAGCAAAACAAGTGCCATATGCTGCACATACAGGAGAGCGACCTAAGCTGTATAGTTATGAGAACCGAGTAAACGGAGTGCAAATGGAAACAGAAAGATCCCATGATGTATACAGAAGTACCGTCTTCGTAAATCTAAGTATATAAATCACATACACCATCTGCACTTAGGTGAAAGATTTGGAAATCTTAATGTGGAAATCAAAGTCTGTGGAATTACATAAATGGATGCGCCATTGGATACTGATTATAGAATCTAATTAGCTCCTCATTCCAAGGCCAGCAGTACAATTAGTAGCTGTCGTACTTATGTACTACTTCATCTAATGGTGTACTGCCTAGACCCCTTTAGCTTACAACTCAATGAAGAATAAAGTCGAAGACACTTTGTGATTATTATAATTGTTGTGTACATAGTTCCGCACACTCAGCGCGTACACAACTTTCCCAATAGAGCGCGCCCCGCTAAGCACAACAGCGCAGGCGCAGCGCTCGTCCGTCTCCGCACTACAAGATGGCGCTGCCATAGAGACGGACCAAATTCTGTTTCCGCCGATCCGCGTATTAATATGTAACGCAGCCAATGAGATTGTTGCTAACGTAGAAGCTTTTCTCCTCACGGATCACACTCTTGCAGTGATACATGAACGCGCAAGGTATTATAACGAGTGTACAGACCTCCGATTAGTCTGCATTTATCTGCACCAGTCTGCATTTGTCTGCACCAGTCTGTACCAGTCTACATTTTTCTGTAGGAGTCTATAGTCAAGTTTCAGTCTGCGCCTAATAAGATTACCATATTCCTGTACATAGCCATGAAGATAAATGTATAGACACATTTGTCAGGTATCAGAGATATATGTGAGAATAAGATTAACGTACCAATACCAAAGGAACTTCAGATTGTCAATTGTAAATAGCATCCAGAACCAAGTTAAGTAATTTTTATGCTTGTTATTATTTTAATAAATGTGTCTGAAAATTAATCAAGTTCTGTTTAAAGTTGATCGCCGTCACTCTGCTACTCTAAGCCTGCAAGTGACATTTCTATCGTCTGACCTAACTGCAGAAAATAAACACGCCACGATAAGACCACGAGACATATTGCTGACACTCGCCTACTTCGTTAGAGCGACAAGTCAAATAATCTGATGGTGTGTGTACTGAAGGTCTTACAGTACGCACACCACAATAATTTACTTTTAGATACATGATGACAATAATGATAATACATTTCAAACGTTTATTTTTATAACTGCTCTTGCAGCCTACTTCACTTATGTCATTTATGTTGCCTTTAACTTTTATTTAATCAGCTGAGAGGTGATAACTGAAATGATAAGTGAAGGATCTCTGACAGAAGTATATAATTACATTCCTATACAGCTGAAGTCAGTCTGTTGCAGAACTACAGAACACATTTTACTTTCCCATATTATAGTAATTTTGACAGAGAAAATCTTCTCTACAGGTCAGCATAGATAGAGCAATTAGAGATCTCACGAAACTCTGTCTGCTGTGTCCGTCCATGAGATTCAGAGCGCCATAGACAATCGCAGCTAGATTGATACAGCATTCCTTGTCTTCCGGAAGACGTTCCGTGCGGTATTGTGTTGTTGTTCAGTGAAAAATTGTAAAATTCCATGTCTAAAGGTGTCACTTCTTGCGGTCTTCAGCAGCGTGTACCGTACTACGCCATGTAGCTATAATTTTACTCGCAGCTGTCAGCTTTATGTCAATTTCATAGTATTTAATTTTATGTACTTTTAATATTAACTTCTTAAGAAAGTATTTTATGTGACGAGAGCATTATTACTCAGTTACTACATGTGTTGTGGATTTTCCAATGAAGACACCGACAGTCGGTGTCGAAACCTGGTACAAGCAGAATTTTGTTGCAGTCCGTTGGCTATTTTATACCTATCATATTGTGTGATATGGCTGCTGTCTCACAGTCGTATTTAAATATGTTAAATGAAATAATTTTGCCAAATCCGGGGTACAGTGGATCCCATACGAAATGGAATTAAAAGAAGAAGAAGAAGAAGAAGAAGAACAGGAAAAAATCTACAATACTGGTACGATGTACATTCCACCATGCACTGTTAAGTGGTATTTGGAGTATATAAGTAGATTGCAGTAAATGCCTTTCGAAGTAGATTCACTGCGTCCGGTAACCCTAGAAGCTGGGGATAATGTCGTCGTTAAAAACACCAAAAGTCGCAAGTTGGGATCAAAACAGTAGAAGAACGAGATTTAACAGCATTCAGCCACCTCCACCGCACATCCCATCTCAGACAAGATGGGTCACCTGCTCCTCACCCACAAAGTCAAAGAGCTTGAAACTCAACGTAGGGACCATTAAGACAGAAACGATCTTTAAGCTATCCTAGCTGAAAGAAGTAAACAAGGATACACTACCCTCTCAAAGTTTGAAAGCAACATGCTGTGTATTACAAATGAACAAGATGGTAACGATCTATGTGAGTTATTGGTTAGGAAACAGAAAATTATGCTCGAATGACGATTGATAATGACACAGTATTGTACAGATAACTATTGTACACGCACACACATTTGGGGATATATTGATATTGCTCATTATTATATAAACTGACTTTACCTGACCAAACATTTCTACTAAGCACGCTAGGTGGCGTGCAGAGGTACGTTGTTTGCAGTTCTGTTCAGCCGTAATTACGTTTGTATGAAGGTAGGACACTCTGCAAAAAAGGTAGCGCACACAGCGAAAAGATCTGAAAATTACACCAGAGTGCCTGATTCCTAATGATTCACAGGTAAAGATAATCATTTCGCGCCGAGAGGGCAATATTTTGCCACAGATATCAAAGCAATTGAAGATTTCATTCAGCAGAGTTGTCAAGAACATACACCGACATCGAGATACAAGCTCCTATGATGATCGTCGTCGTTCAGCAGCACCCAGGAAAGCATCGGAACGCCAGGAAAAGTATTTGGTAGTGACCAGTAAATATAACAGATTCAAAACTGTCCGTGAAATGCCGGCCAGTGTGGCCGAGCGGTTCTAGGCGCTTCAGTCTGGAACCGCGCGACCGCTACGGTCGCAGGTTCGAATCCTGCCTCGGGCATGGATGTGTGTGATGTACTTAGGTTAGTTAGGTTTAAGTAGTTCTAAGTTCTAGGGGACTTATGACCTCAGAAGTTAAGTCCCATAGTGCTCAGACCCATTTGAACCATTTGTCCGTGAAATGACCGCTGATCTAAACACAACTACGGATACACCAGTGAGTGAGTCAACAGTGAGAGGCGCCTGGCAGAAAACAACCTCTAGGGTTATGTAGAAGCAAGGTGACCATTGTTGCGCCCTGTTAACGAGAAGAGATGGCTTCATTGGGTTAGGACGCACCAGCATTGGAAAGCGGGGGTTTGGGAAAGAGACTTATGCATTGATGAACCCAAGTTCAAGTTCAAAATATTTGGAAGTAAACGGCGTCAGTTGGTACGCCGGTTAAAAAAAAAAGCTTGAATCCTCAGCGCGTAATTCCAGCTGTGTAGCACGGAAGGGCTTTCATGATGGTAGTGGGTATTTTGGAGGGAATAAAGTTGGATTTTGGTAAAATTACATAGAAAAATGAACCAAAAGGATTATTAGGCCATTCTCCAGCAACATTTCATGACATGTGGTTTGCGTCTGATTGGGAAATATTTTGTTTTGCAGCAAGGCAGCGACCTGAAACATACATCCCGCTTGTCTCAGAACTATGAGAAGTCTCTAGAGATTCAGTAAAGTTTCAAAAACATTGAATGTAATCCCCAGTCCCCAGATTGTGACGCCATCGAGCTACTATGGAATGAGCTGGAAAGGAGGATCCAGTAACGATGATAGTGAGTGAGACACACTTGTGGGAGGTCCTGCAGCAAGAGTGGAGACTAATTCGAACTGAGACTCTGACAAAATTAATCCTTTTTATGACGAGAGTATGTAAGGCAGCGATTAAAGCAAAAAGTGGCTATTTTGAGGAATCTAAAATTTAATAGTTGCGTTTAACTACGAATTGTTTGACACGAATGAACATTAAAAAAATATAATGCAATTTTATAATGTATTTGCTTTCCTTTGTCCATAATCAGTTGGTTTTTCCAAACTTGCGAAGGGTATTGTATCAACGAGAGAAAAACTGACCACGAAACTAGCTCATATAACATCCCACCGTAGCAAATTAAAAATTCTTGTACAATAACCCCGCAATGAATTCTGCACGTTATGATGACATATTTTTTTACTAATAGCCCGCGCCGCAACATTTTGTCAAATGTTGTTACGCTAAATATCATGTATGACATTAGAGACCTCAGATTTATTGCCCAACCGTTTTCGTTGTCCAGCATAAGACTGTGAAGGAGAGAAAGAGGGGAAGGTAACAAAAACAACGGAATCGAGAACAGCGAGCACAAGCGCCGTTCAACAGTTGTGGGGCAGGACACAGATCCTCCTGAAGCAACCAGTTACATTGCACGAAAGCTATAGCTGGATTTGAAACCTACTCCAACAGTGATTTAATCACTGAGCCTTTGCTTTCGAGTCGAGCACTGTGACCCACTTCAACAGCTAAGATGTAATCGCAGCATTCCTTCATTTCTCAGCCGTTCGCGCAGTGCTGTTCCGCAGCTGGCTGCACGTAGCGTGTGATGAGAGGTGAGCAGCAAGGCAGAGGGGACGTAAAGGCGCAGCTGCGGGCCAGAGATACGAGGTTATTCACTTAATAAGGCGGCGCGGTCACTCCGGCTCTGGCGTGCTGGCTTAAGGGCTTTGACCGATACCAGCTCTCCGAACGTAATAGAGGCCACAGCTCGACAGCATGGCCTTGTTTTAATGTCCTGCAAAAACAGAGAAAAAACTCATGTATTTGAAATGATCGATGCAGCACTCAGATCTTAAAGGAACGCTATCGCAAAGGTGCACTACTGGTCATTAAAACTGGTACACCAAGAAGAAATGGAGATTATAAACGGGTATTCATTGGACAAATAGATTATACTAGAACTGTGATTACATTTTCACGCAATTTGGGTGCATAGATCCTGAGCAATCAGTACCCAGAACAACCACCTCTGGCCGTAATAACGGCCTTGATAAGCCTGGGCATTGAGACAAACAGAGCTTGAATGGCGTGTACAGGTACAGCTGCTCATACAGCTTCTACGCGATACCACAGTTCATAAAGAGTAGTGACTGGCGTATTGTGACGAGCCAGTTGCGCAGCCATCATTGACCAGACGTTTTCAATTGGTGAGAGATCTGGAGAATATGCTGGCCAGGGCAGCAGTCGAACATTTTCTATATCCAGAAAGGCCCCTACAGGACCTGCAACTTGCGGTCGTGCGTTATCCTGCTGAAATGTAGGGTTTCGCAGGGATCGAATGAAGGGCGGAACCAAGGGTCGCAACACATCCGAAATGTAACGTCCACTGTTCAAAAGTGCCGTCAATGTGAACAAGAGGTGACCGAGACGTGTAACCAATGGCACCCCATACCATCACGCCGGGTGATACGCCAGTATGGCGATGGAAATGGCTCTGAGCACTATGGGGCTTAACTTCTGAGGTCATCAGTCCCCTAGAACTTAGAACTACTTAAACCTAACTAACCTAAGGACATCACACACATCCATGCCCGAGGCAGGATTCGAACCTGCGACCGTAGCGCTCACGTGGTTCCAAGCTGACGCGCTTAGAACCGCACGGCCACACCGGCCGGCCCAGTATGGCGATGACGAATACACGCTTCCAATGTGCGTTCACCGCGATGTCGGCAAACACGGATGCGACCATCATGATGCTGTAAACAGAACCTGGATTCATCCGAAAAAATGGCGTTTTGCCATTCTTGCACCCAGGTTCGTCGTTGAGTACACCATCGCAGGCGCTCCTGTCTGATGCAGCGTCAAGGGTAACCGCAGCCATGGTCTCCGAGCTGATAGTCCATACTGCTGCAGACTTAGTGGAACTGTTCGTGCAGATGGTTGTTGTCTTGCAAACGTCCCCATCTGCTGACTCAGGGATCGAGGCGTGGCTGCACGATCCGTTACAGCCATGTGGATAAGATGCCTGTCATCTCGACTGCTAGTGATACGAGGCCGTCGAGATCCAGCACGGCGTTCCGTATTACCCTCCTGAATCCACCGATTCCATATTCTGCTAACAGTCATTGGATATCGACCACGAGGCATCACAACAACGTTTCACCAGGCAACGCCGGTCAACTGCTGTTTGTGTATGAGAAATCGGTTTGAAACTTTCCTCATGTCAGCACGTTGTAGGTGTCGCCACCGGCGCCAACCTTGTGTGAATGCTCTGAAAAGCTAATTATTTGCATATGACAGCATCTCTTTCGGTCGGTTAAATTTCGCGTCTGTAGCACGTCATCTTCGTGCTGTAGCAATTTTAATGGCCAGTAGTGTAATTTTACTTACAGATCCGACATAAAATTCCAAGAAGTAATTCTAAATCAGTAAATGGATCAGAGCCAGGTGTCCATACACTCAGTTAAATGATGGAATCGAAATGGAGAATACGGAAATGCTACATTCCTTTTTCCATAATTAATTCAGTGAGGAAGACCGTGTTGACGTTCCTACTTTACACTGTCACCATGGGGAAATAAAACAACCAAAATTACTTAACAGTGGGAACGTCACTGGGCATTATGCGATAGAAATACGATTTTATACATGAGTTATGCAGATGCCCCTACCGATGTCGTTTTATGCAACCCACAATGCTGTATCTGGCCTTGAAACTACACACGATATTTTAAAATTCTCTTGCTCGCTACGCATTAGCTGTTAATCCCACGCAAAAAATGAAGAGGACGTTTTTGTAGGAAACTTAATGCAGTTAAATTACGTACTGTGGTAAATTATCGCTGGTGGTCACTGTTTCAGAGTTATTCAAGAAAAATGTGACCTTCAAACGCTCTTCTACACCCTCATTCATCCCTCACCAGTCAGGATCACTAGTACGTATTCTGTCCTGGCAGTCCTTCCTACCACTGTACAAAAATTTCCGGTTACACGAAAAAATTACCGATACTCGATCTTTATTGGACTGATCGAGCTATTACGCCACAGTATATTCGGCTATTTCGTTAACACAGTTAATTTAAACGTGCCCGTGAGGGTAAAGAAAGAAAACAACTTTTGTAAAGTTTACGGTAGACCTTATTACGTTGACCTTCGATCGAAATTTAACCCTTACAAGCACAGCAGTTTCGTAGTCGGAAGGCCTGACGAATCCAACGACGTAATTGTTTACTGAATGCTGTTAAAAATCCACAAAACTGTTAGGTAAAATTTACAAAAAAATGGTTCAAATGGCTCTGAGCACTATGGGACTTAACATCTGTGGTCATCAGTCCCCTAGAACTTAGAACTACTTAAACCTAACTAACCTAAGGACATCACACACATCCATGCCCGAGGCAGGATTCGAACTTGCGACCGTAGCAGGCGCGCGGTTCCGGACTGAGCGCCTAGAACCGCGAGACCACCGCGGCCGGCAAAATTTACACAAACGTCAGTTTTACAGTTTGTAAGTGCTCGAGTAAGGTGGTGGCGTAATAATGCCAGTCAATACAGACCAATATAAGTCGAATGCGAGAAATAATTCGTGCAGTCGCAAACTTTTGTACAGTGGTAGGAGGAAGAGCCCCTGGCCGTTGGGGACTGATTGTGGGAGTGGGGGACGTTTGAAAGTCACTTTAGTGCGTTTTTCTTGAATAACTCGAAAGCTACGGCCTCTATCTAAAACGCAACCCAGTAAAAAAATTAACTAAACTAAATTTCCTACGAAAAGATCAAGCTTATTTCTTCTGTAGGACTAATAGTTTGCGCGTAGCGGGCAAGAGAACCTGAAGCGCTGGCACGTGGTTTTCGAAGGCCAGTTATAATATTGCGGGATGTATAAAACGACATCCTTAAAGGCAGCCGAATCGCACAGTATAGTGTGTGCGGAAGAACTTGGCCTCTTCTAGCGGTAGTATACCGTAGATCGCTGGAGGGAAGAAGCGTTCCAAGTGACTGGATAAATGGGCATCTGACTAAAGTTTTCAATATGGTTCATTGAACGGACGCACACAACACTAGGTCTATTTCGCAGATGGCAGTGTGTTGTAGAACCTTCGACTACATTTTATGCTCGCGTATTATAACCTTTCTGGAGATGGAAAATCTCCTCTGCGCGAATCAACAGCGATTCCGCACACAATGATCGAATGAAAACCAGCTCACTCGGTTCGTCCACGACACCCGGAAGGCAGAAGACATCAGCGCTCACACTGATGCCCCGTTCCTTGACTTTGGGAAGGCCGTTCGACGCAATTCCGCACTGTCATATAGTGAACAAAATACGAGCGCACGGAAAATCAGATGAACTTTGTTATTGGGCTGAAAAGTTTTTAAAAAATAGGACACAACATGTCACTCTTAATAGCGAGAAGTATTCAGATGTAAAGCTGACTTCGGACAACCCCAGGGGAGTGTTATGAGATCATTACTGTTCGCTGCATACACTGACGTGACAAAAGCCATGGGATACCTCTTGATATCGTGTAGGACTTCCTTTTGCCCCGCGAAGTGCAGCAACTAGACGTGGCATAGACTCAACAAGTCGTTGCAAGTCCCCTGCAGAATATTGAACCATGCTGCCTCTATAACAGTCAGTAATTGCGAAAGTGTTGCCGGTGCAGGATTTTGTGCACGAAATGCCTCTCGATTATCTCCCATAAATGTTCGGTAGGATTCATTTCAGGCGATCTAGGTTGCAGTATTATTTGCTCGAATGTTGAGAATGTTCTTCAAACCAACAACTGTGGTCTGTTAAAATGGCCCATAGTCATCCATAAAAATTCCGTCGTTGTTTGGGACACGAAGTTCATGAATGGCTTCCAATGAAATGTCCGAACACAACGATTTACAGTCAATGATCGGTTCAGCTGGGCTAGAGAACCACAGCCCATGTCATTACGGAGCCACCAACAGCTTGTACAGTGCCTTGTTGACAACTTGGGTCCACCATCCTATCATCAGCTCTCACCAATGAAATCGGGACTCTTGTGACCAGGCCACGATTTTCCAGTCGTCCAGGATCCAACCGATACGGATACGATCCCAAGAGAGACGATGGAGACGATATAGTGCTGTTAGCAAAGGCACTCGCTTCTGTTGTCTGTTCCTTTAGTTTCCTCCTCCTGCTTGCGGTTGCGTCACTTTTTTATGAGGCACTGTCAGGCATTGCGGGTAAGATCGGATGCTTCGTGAGGCTGTTCGTTGATGATGCTGTGATGCAGGCTGTGCTCCTTACGAGAGCACCAGCGTTCTGATCATTCGGCAGAGGTGCTGATCCAACTTTACAGAGCAGAGAAGCCTCCGGACCCCACCTTCTATGAAGAACTGTGGACATCCAATCATTCAGTCCCTAGTTGTAGTTTCGCTGTCTTTCTACCTCTTTCCGTAGATGCTTACAACAGTAGACGTGAACATTCGACCATCTTCGCCGCTTTCGAGATACTCGTTCACACGTTCTGCATAATAATAATCTGTCCTTTCTCAAAGTCGCTTATCTCGATGAACTTACCCATTTGCAGCCCATATCTTCGCTAAGGTGATCCCCCGTCCACGTCTCCTCGGCGAACATGCACGCAGCCGCAACTGCACCAGGCGGTATCCAACGTCACGGTGGGCAGTGGTCATAATGTTTTGGCTAATCAGTGTATTTCAGTAATAACGGAGGCTACTGGCCAGACACAAAGCTACACACGCTACTTCCTCACGAAGTATGTTGGCCTGTGTCGCGACGCGCCACCAGTCAAAACCCGCGTGCATCTGGCCCCACATATCTCACATCTCACAGTTTGATTGTGATGGTGGGGTTTCGCCTTTCATCTATAGTATCCGTATGTATAGTCTGTCTTGCAGAACCAACTAACTTATTATCCTTTAACAGCACAGTCACCTGCTAATTTGGTTACAAAGTTTACACTATTTGATCAAAGTATCTGAAACATTTTTGTGGAGATTATTTGATGCGGGACGTCTCCATCGTTCGCCTTCATGGCAGTTTGAACTGAGCTGAGGACACTACTAGTAAGGTGTTTGAATGTCTGTGCAGGAATGGCAGCCCATTCTTCCTCAAGAATCTAAACTAAAGAAGGCAGCGATGTTGAAAGCTGAGGCGTGGAGCGAAGTCGAAGTTCCACCGCATCCCAAAAGTGTTTCACTGCGTCCACGTCATGACTCTGCGCAGAATAGTCCATTTCAGGAATGTTTTTGTCCACAAACCATTGCCTCACTGATGCTACATTAAGACAGGGTGCATTATCATGCTGTTAAAAACCATCTGCAAACCGTTGTTCTACTGCACACAATACGCAATGCAGTAAAATGTGTTCATGTACTTCTGCATTTAATGTTCTCTCAAGCATAGTGAGGAAGGCACGCCCTAACCACCAAACACACCCCTGTACTGTAACACCACCTCCTCCGTTCTTCACAGTTGACAGTACACACGGGGTGGCAGGTAATGTTCTCCAGGCATTTGTCAAATCACAACCCTTCCATGAGACTGGCACGCGATATAACGTCAGTCGTCGCTCCAAATCACTCGTTCCCAATCATCCACCGTCCAGTGCCATAGTTCCTTGTATCACCTCATATGTCTCTTACCTATGCCTACAGAAAAGTGTGGCTTAAGAGGAGGCGCTACATCATTGTACCACATCTCTGTAACACTCAGCGTACTGTTACGGCCGTTTGCTACTTGTTACGGCTTCTGCAGTACTTGTCAGCAGCAGACACAGTGGCTGCGCCAAAAACTGAGACAGCGTGGAGTTTTACAATTATTTATCGAACTTTCTTTACAATTTCTCCCTCGCGAAGAGTTCTCGGGCTTCCAGCCGGGTGGCGATGTCTTCAAACTGCGACGTTTCGACGAGTGACATACTCATCATCTTCTGGCGAAGATCTTCGCCAGAAGATGATGAGTATGTCACTCGTCGAAACGTCGCAGTTTGAAGACATCGCCACCCGGCTGGAAGCCCGAGAACTCTTCGCCAGCTGTATACGCCGGGAAAGCATACATTCAAATTTCTCCCTCGTCGTCGCTGTCCAGACCTGCAGATCCCTCCGCCTGGCTGCTGCTGTGTAGATTCTCCAATAATGCGCACAATGTGCGCCGCCGATCGCACTCGGAGCCTCAGGCCACCTGTGCTCCGCTGAAGTCTGGATGCCCTGTGGTTGAGATGAACTCGTCGCCGCTCGGCAGCCGCGTCGCCGTGAGGTCAGCTGCCGACGCCTGCTGCACCGGCGGCTGGGAAGCCGTCAGTCGCGATTTCCGCGAGGTCCCGTCATGGACGGACCACGCGGCGTGGCCAGGTTGCCGTTAAGTCCGGGCGTCACTCCCCTGCGGCGCCTGTGACCAACACCGCGCTGCGGCCGGTCCTGCTGGAAGTTCTCGCTGTTGTTAGTAAGCCATGGTGCCGACCGAACTCGGGCCGACCCGCAAGAGCTGAAGTTGACATCTGGCGGCGAACGGATGACTCCTGCGAACTGGAACACACTGCCGGAATCGTCACCTATGAAGATTGAATATTTGGACACGGACCGCGTCCGTCCTCAGATCCGAACTGCTTCCTAATGGCTTCTGTCCGTTGCTGCCTGCGCTCCACTATTTATATCCGGCAGGAGGACGTTTTTTACCCTCGCTGGCAGCTTCTTGTAATTACTCCCGCAGTATATTGCAGCTTAACTAGCGTGCTCGCCTCACTTCCCTCACTCAGCACTCTCCAGGCTTCGCTTGGCGCTCAGTCTGTGTGCGTCCTTGCGTCAGCCGGTTGGTAGTCTGCTACTGGTACGTGCTTATTTCGCAGCGCCTCAGTCGCCGGCGTGCCTCTGTTTTGCCACTCTCCACTGCGTGAAGCAACGCTTACTACATGTGGCCGCAACAGTACAGTCAGTGTGATAGCTGGACTGCTGGTGCGATTTTTTACAGCCATCCTTCGCAGTGCTCGACAGTCCTTGTGCCTCAGTGCAAGAGGTGTGCGTGGTCTTGGTTTAGCTGTGGCTGTTGCTTCGCGTCTCCAGTTCACAGTCACATCACAAACAGTCGAATTGGGTAGCTTTAGAAGGTCTGAAATGTCCCTGACGGAGATCCTACTCAGTTCACGCTCAATGACTGGTCTACGTTCGAAGTTAGTGAACTCTCATGAGCCACACATTCTGATGTTACTGCATCTTTGTTGGCAGCAAAATACTCCCTAACTCCTTCTATGGTCACCTGCAAATTACATAGGAGTGGCTGAAAACTTTTGATCAGATGGAGAAAGATGAAGTTCCTCGTTCTGGCAGTAGATGGGCGAATCAGGCCAGACAGACAGCCATATAATCCTCTTCCAATGACGTCATTGGATGTGGTTTGAAGTGCCATGTCTGTGTAAATGCAGCTTCACATAGAATGACTAAGGGACTTGAGCTGTTCAGTATAAACGTCCAATCAAAAACAGCTTCATCTGATTGCATTTCAAATTTTATTTTACTTATGCTACCAGATTCAGCGTTTCACTATGCCATCTTCAGGCCCCCTGATCAACATGTAGAAAGAATTGGACTTGGTATGCAATCGAAATAAGGGCCAGTATTGAGGACTTCTTTTTTAACAACGCGATCCCTTCGTTCATCAACTACAGACTGCAGCTGAGTCTGTCAACTGATAAACAAAGAAACTGTGTTGTTAAGACAGAAGTCTACGGTACCGGTTACTGAATGGTGGCCCCTATCTCGATTGCACAAGGGCTCAGGGGGCCTGAAGATTGCTTAGTGATACGCCATAACTGGCAGTACAAGTAAAATAAAATTTGAAATACAGACAGCTGAAGGTGTTTCTGACTTGGCATTTTATACTGAAAGGTCATGTTGCCATCACTTCACTTTCCTGGTCGTCGTTTGGTTTTTTCTACCTTGGAGCCGCTAGAGCTCGGTCAGGTAGCTCAGTTGACCTGACGAGGCTTAGTGCACCCCGTTGCAGTCTTCCCATCAGCGAAAAATCACTGACAGTGCCGGGAATCGAACCACTGTCCCGGACATGACAGTCAGTGGTGTTGAGCACACAGTTAGGGACGCGGATTTCGATCAGCTATTGTGTATCTATTGTATCAACTTCCGCTTTAACTGATAATTTCTCCTTTTTCTGCTATTAAAATTGAGCCAAGGAAGTGTTCTAGTTCTCCCGACAGAATCGGCAGCTAAACCGGATACCTCACTTCCGCAGAGTGCCCTAGTAGTCTGCAACATGCCGATGAAGAGCCGCGTTGAAACTTTCCTCCAGGTCCGTCATCTGGGAACTTCAGTGGCGTCTGATGAAGTCTTTTCGCGGCCTTGAACAGACTCCACGAACTTTCAGCTCCACGTGGTGCGCGAGTTAAGGCAAGCGACCTATTGCTCTGTAGACATGCTCCCAAACATTTGTTAGCGGATCTTGAGTACATCTTTCTAATGCTGCTGCCTGCTGACAGTTTCAGATGTTTGAAACTTCCTGGCAGATTAAAACTGTATGCCGGCCCGAGACTCGAACTCGGGACCTTTGCCTTCCGCGGGCAAGTGCTCTACCAACTGAGCTACCCGAGCACGAATCACGCCCCGTCCTCACAGCTTTACTCTCATTCTGGAAACATTCTCCCAGGCTGTGGCTTTCAGTAGTGCTAGTTCTGCAAGGTTCGCAGGAGAGCTTCTGTAAAGTTTGCAAGGTAGGAGACGAGGTTCTGTCAGAAGTAAAACTGTGAGGACGGGGCGTGAGTCGTGCTTGGGTAGCTCAGTTGGTAGAGCACTTGCCCGCGAAAGGCAATGGTCCCGAGTTCGAGTCTCGGTCCGGCACACAGTTTTAATCTGCCAGGAAGTTTCATATCAGCGCACACTCCGCTGCAGAGTGAAAATCTCATTTTGGAATTTCAGATGTTTGTTTCCCAAACGGTACCAGGAAACGCAAGCCATTCTGTGGGGAAACACTCGCATTTGAAGCCCACCCACTCGAGCCCGGCCACCACCCTTTAGCCAGATTGGTGGAATCCAGTCCCTGGCGTAGCGTAGCCCCAAGGACACTGGCGAACGGGATGTGTCATCCACAATAGCGGTCAAGTCTTGCCGACGTTCGCGGCCCGTAGTCGGTCAGTTACAACTGGAGTTCCTACGTAGAGTTAACTTCTCCATACTCGGTCGCACATCGGGCGTCACTCGGAGTCGGTGCTAAAGAACGATTGGCTGAAGAAACGACACCTGTTGTCGGGAGCGACGTCTGTAACGGGGGGTGGAGGGTGGGAAACGAGGTCGGCCGGTGCCGGGCGGCGGCGCCCTCGTTATCAAACACGGGCCCTGGCGCTGGGTGCTGCGGCGGCGGCTCTGCTCTGCTCTGCTCGTTACGCCCACGGCGAGCAGGCGGCCAGCGGCACAAAGGCGGCGGCTGGCGGCTGCCTGCGGCTGTCTGTACCGGCCGCGCTCGGCGGGGCTTCTCTC
The DNA here is from genome assembly GCF_023864345.2 of Schistocerca serialis cubense. Taxonomy (NCBI): domain Eukaryota; kingdom Metazoa; phylum Arthropoda; class Insecta; order Orthoptera; family Acrididae; genus Schistocerca; species Schistocerca serialis. The sequence goes on along the minus strand of NC_064642.1, from coordinate 474,235,306 downwards.
AATTTAGCGCGGCGCCGCGCCGCGCCGCACTCTCCGGCTGCAGTCGCCGCCACAGATTGCGCTTTTCTGTGCCACTAATTTCGTCTCTCAATGGAGACTTCTTCCAGCCAGAGAGCCGGCCGTAATTTGCAAACCGAGTTTCGCGCACTTTCTCTTTCCGTTGCTCACTATTGACAGACTCGCACTACATTTTCTTTTTTTTGTTTACTTGTTTGGCTGCATTCTAGGAATGACCTGTCAACTAGTGGCCCCAGCAAGCCGTTTACAACATCCTTCAACTCTCTTTTATACTCTACAGTGACCGAGCGGTTCTAGGCGCTGCAGTCCGGAACCGCGCGACTGCTACGGTCGCAGGTTCGAATCCTGCCTCGGACGTGGGTGTGTGTGATGTCCTTAGGTTAGTTAGGTTTAAGTAGTTCTAAGTTCTAGGGGACTGATGACCTCAGATGTTAAGTCACATAGTGCTTACATCCATTTGAACCAATTAATTCATTGTTTGTTTGAGAGTACATGTCTGTAGTCTCTGTGCACATTGAAATCCCCCGCGCCCGAGTACCATAGCATGCCGGTCGAGGAGCCAAAACAAAATGCGTACAATCTATTGATGGAGTAGTTTACTGCCGCATTTTTGGAGTAAATCCGAAAGGTAAATAGAACGAACTCTGAATGGCAGACAGCAAGCGGACACTAGCCGTTACACAAATGGAAGAACGAAGTTAAGCTCCTAAATCTGCTGAAGGAGCAGAAGCAACAACATTATTCGGAACTATAGTTACCGTACCTCACAAGGAATGCTACGTTGTCAACTCCACTGAAAATGCATAGACAGCAACTATGTACGAGGGATATTCGGAAAGTAACGTCCGATAGGATGCGAAACGGAAACCGCAGTGAAAATCCGATAAAACTTTGCACAGATGTGTTGCGTAAGTCTCTAGTATGTCTGTCGATGGTGTCACGTCGTTCTTTTCAGTTATGAGCGCACAGTGGGCGCATAAAGATGCCTAGCTAAACAGAGTCTCCCGTGCCAAGTGAGAGATTTCCCCTGATACCAAGCAGCCCACATAAGACAACTGTCAGGCGGTTCCTTCTTCATGACAAATCTCTGCCGCACTTTGCAGGGGCAATGGAGACGTTCCAGCAGCGTTTCCTATGGGAAGAGTTTGATCACCAACGATACAGCCAGAAACTGGATCCCCCTGAGTTTCATCTCTGCGAACATTAACTACGTCTATGAAGACAACTTTTTGGCCTAGTCAACGAGCTGTAGACAAGCGCAGAGAATAGGCGGAAAGCACAGGCGGCTGCCTTCTATGACGATGGTACTGGAAAATCGGTACAAAGCTAGGACAAACGTGGAAGTCGGAGCGGCGACTATCTAGAGAATAAGCTGGAAGATGTAGGTAACTGTAGCAAGTAAAACATTTTAGATTCTCACCGTGGTTTCAGCCGGCCGCCGTGGCCGTGCGGTTCTAGGCGCTTCAGTCTGGAACCGCGCGACCGCTACGGTTGGAGGTTCAAATCCTGCCTCGGGCATGAATATGTGTGTGATGTCCTTAGGTTAGTTAGGTTTAAGTAGTTCTAAGTTTGAGGGGACTGATGATCTCAGATGTTAAGTCACATAGTGCTCAGAGCCATTTGAACCATTTTCACAGTGGTTTCGGTTTCGCTACCATTCGGACCTTACTTTCGGAATAGTTCTCGTCCATTACGGACAACTACAATAGCGGAAGTTTAACCTTTCTCCTACGGCCTCGTTCACTGTGCACCGTAAACTGTTATGTGATAAATTTATTAAGTGTACCTAACAGGTATGAGATACGCATTACAGAACGGAACGTGTATTCAATCTTTCCCAATCATAATGACATGAAGAGAAACCAGTCATACAGATTCTCGCAGCGCAGAATGGTTTCTGCAAAACAGCGCAGCTCAAAAAATGGATTACATCTTCTGCCACCTCTTTATTAACGAAATGACGAAACAATGAATTCTAAGATAACTACAGCAGGATGAACAGCATTTTCAACTACATTGTATTGTAGTGAAAAGAGCAAGATAAGTAGAATAAAGTTTCCATTACACAACAAATTATATCCTGAACTACTTACTACTACACAGACAACTTGACAAGAAAGTAAAATTTCCATGAACATTACAAAATAAATTTACACTACTGGCCATTAAAATTGCTACGCCAAGAAGAAATGCAGATGATAAACGTATATTCATTGGACAAATATATTACACTAGAACGGACATGTGTTTACATTTTCACGCAATTTGGGTGCATAGATCCTGAGAAATCAGTACCCAGAACAACCACCTCTGGCCGTAATAACGGCGTTGATACGTCTGGGCATTGAGTCAAACAGAGCTTGGATGGCGTGTACAGGTACAGCTGCCCATGCAGTTTCAACGCGATACCACAGTTCATTAAGGGTAGTGACTGGCGTATTGTGACGAGCCAGTCGCTCGACCGCCATTGACTAGACGTTTTCAGTTGGTGGGAGATCTGGAGAATGTGCTGGCCAGGGCAGCAGTCGAACATTTTCTGTATCCAGAAAGGCCCGTACAAGACCTACAACATGCGGTAGTGCATTATCCTGCTGAAACGTAGGGTTTCGCAGGAATCGAATGAAGCGTAGAGCCACGAGCCGTAACACATCTGAAATGTAACGTCCACTGTTCGAACTGCCGTCAATGCGAACAAGAGGTGACCGAGACGTGTAACCAATGGCACCCCATACCATCACGCCGGATGATACGCCAGTATGGCGATGACGAATACACACTTCCAATGTGCGTTCACCACGATGTCTCCAAACACGAATGCGACCATCATGATGCTGTAAACAGAACCTGGATTCATCCGAAGAAATGACGTTTCGCCACTCGTGCACCCAGGTTCGTCGTTGCGTACACCATCGCAGGCTCTCCTGTCTGTGATGCAGCGTCAAGGGTAACCGCAGCCATGGTCTCCGAGCTGATAGTCCATGCTGCTGCAAAGGTCGTCGAACTGTTCGTGCAGATGGTTATTGCCTTGCAAACGTCCCCATCTGTTGATTCAGGGATCGAGACGTGGCTGCAAGATCCGTTACAGCCATGCGAATGAGATGCCTGTCATCTCGACTGCTAGTGATGCGAGGCAGTCGGGATTCAACACGGCGTTCCGTATTACCCTCCTGAATCCACCGATTCCATATTCTGCTAACAGTCATTGGATCTCGACCAACGCGAGCAGCAATGTCGCGATACGATAAACCGCAATCGCGATAGGCTACAATCCGACGTTTATCAAAGTCGGAAACGTGATGGTACGCATTTCTCCTCCTTACACCAGGCATCACAACAATGTTTCACCAGGCAACTTTGGTCAACTGCTGTTTGTGTATGAGAAATCGGTTGGAAACGTTCCACATGTCAGCACGTTGTAGGTGTCGCCACCGGCGCCTAACTTGTGTGAATGCTCTGAAAAGCTAATCATTTGCATACCACATCATCTTCTTCCTGTCGGTTAAATTTCGCGTGTGTAGCACGTCATCTTCGTGGTGTAGGAATTTTAATGGCCAGTAGTGTACACTGCATTCACATACCTTGCTATTCAGATGTTTCACTGTCACCGCCTTCAGAACTGGAGTCGCTGGATGTGGTTGCCAGACTGACGGTGAACGGTTCCATTATTTCGCCTCTGACATCTTCTTGCCGGTAACCTTCTTCTTTTCTTGAAGTTTGCCGGTGTGGCGTACGCACGCTTCCCAATCTGCAACAGTAGTTTTGTCTATCGCTTCGTCGATTGGTCTATCAGTGTCGGCTACATTAAACGTATTATTTTTATCTGTCACATCTCTCTTCACCTGTGCGCACACCAGTTCCATTGAATTGTAATCCTAAGTAATGCTGTTTGTACTATTTAAATTATTCTATTTTTTATGGTCATTATACAGGGTGTAACGGGCATAAGTGCAGATATTTCCTTTGGTGACTGAGGACTGTGTACAGAGCAATATTACACAGCATTTACGTCATTTTCCGAAGAATAATTATAGCTATTAGGGGTTGTATGTTTTATAGTTTGGTTAGTACCTCCAGGCAAGTTTTGCAAGAGCTTAATTTCCCTAAGGCAGCATGTGTGACAAGAGGACGGAAAACGGTTAGTCTATATCGACAGGGGTCATCCACTTAGTAGTGAAGTTACGACAGTGCAGAAAGCATCAGATAGTTAATTACATGAGGTGTTTGTCGGGAGACTGTTCAACGCAGAGAAAAAACAACGAACACACTTATGCGAGTATATATCGAAGTACAACAAATATAATTTAAATAGGACAAATGCATTACTTAGGAAGTAGCGCAATCATTTCAAAACTTATTATATACGACCAAGGCAAGAACTAAATTAAAAGAAATAACCTGACATCCACACTCCCTTAACAGAATAATAATACATATCACTTTCACACAGTTTAAATATGAAGCTAAGAATTACGCAGATAACTTCAAATTTACCCCTGTTAAATGTGATAGAACCTCAGTTTAAATAAAAGGACCCAGTAAAATATACAGCATCAATATGAATCTTAGAAGTAACTGAATGTGTGAATTCCTAAGGGACCAAACTGCTGAGGTCATCGGTCCCTAGACTTACACACTACTTAAACTAACTTATAATAAAAACAACACACACACCCATGGCCGAGGGAGGACTCGAACCTCCGGCGGTGGTGGCCGCGCAGTCCATTTCATAACGCCTCAAACCGCGCGGCCACTCCGCGGGGCAGAAGTAACTGATACTGCTGAATGTTCTTGAACCGAAGCACAATAACGGCCACCCGACAGACAACACAACACAAGTCTCTTTAATACCAGCTTACAATGAATGGCCCCAGTCTGTAGTGTACATGTCCACCATGTATAATTAAACGACAGCGTCACAAACTCGGTGTAGCGTGGCACCGTACAACCTTCGAGCGAGCCAAACATTGCTATACAGACGAAAGAAACAGAGCAGGACAACGTCGCAACATCATATGCTAACTGAAGGATCCACTAGTGACGTAACCTTTTCGTCAGGTCAGCACATCCAGCAAGAGTTGTTAGCCGCTAGACTGCTATTCGGACAACCGAGAAGGCAGCAGCGCCGAAGAGGCAGCGGAGCGCCCTCTCGATATGTATGGCTGACATGGACACGTGCCTGGCAGCGCGCACTGGAGTCTGACATTTGACTTTCGAGAAATGTACATTTCTTCAGAGTTCTTGATAGACATGCTTTAGTTCTAGAATTATCTGCATAAAATATGAATAGTTCCGCAGAATTTCGCGAAGAAAGCAATAGTACTTGGGTAAAATTTAATCGCATATAAAATTAAATGCCGAATTTGCGAAAAAAATAATGATCACAATTCTGAATAGCTCCCCAAGACTTCTACAGAAAACCCTAACGACGTTTTTATCTGCATATATTTATGTATAGCTGCAATAATGACGGACCTGTTTTTAATACTTGTGAAGTTGACACACGACTTTCGCACGTTTTTCAGAGTTCTTGATAGGTATACTATAGTTCTAGAGTTCCTTTGCAAAATTTAAATAGTTCAGTAGAATTTCACGAAAAAAATTATGATCACAATTCTGAATAGCTGAACAGCTGTGAAGATGGCACCCGATTTCCCAGAAACATACTTTTTTCCAGAGTTTTGATATGTATACTATAATTCTAGAGTTCTCTGGACTTAGTGAGTGAACGGAGGCGAATGAGATCGAATGATGTGAAGAAACAGTGAGGTGATTAACAGTTCTGAGAAAGAATACTGAGGTTGGAAGATAGCGCTGAATATTGAATATCAAAGTACTCGAACAAGATTATTTTTGACTAAATGCAACGTAGTGAAAACATCTGGCGTAGTAGGCAATAGCAGTGTATGGTAATAGTTAGTATCGTAATACAACAAAAGAACTGTTATTGTATGTTTGGTGTCGGTTCTGTCGGAAATTTATGGTTCACATTCATGAAGCCGCGGCCGTATACGGGAGTAATGTGAGAGAAGGGGGAAACGGGGTTGAACGGAAAGTGTGCTCGGATAGCTGAATCGATTAAGCCGACAGCTCACGTAAAGAGGGAAATATGGTTCGAATCACGGTCAGGCACAAATTTTCGCTCGTCGCCGTTGAATTGTTTGCATGTCCTCATGCGGCTGACGTCAGTAATTCTGTTTCATCAACAAAAGAATGAATAGCTGATAAGACAAAAACCAAGTAGTATAGGTCTCTCCAAATGTTCAAAAATCATTTGCCTACAAACTTACTTCAAGAAAGGATCGACACACTCCATCGCAGCTCAGCTCATCTTAGGGTAACAAGGAACTGATCTGTATTGCAGGCGTTGCAGCACATTTCCACAGACGAAGACGAGGGAATGGCAGTATTGTATGCAATCACAGAATCTCTAAATAACGTTCCTGGCAGTCAGATTCAGTAACAGGAACACACATAGATTGCGTTGTCCATAAACATTAGCGTTTAACAGGCAGATAAACGCACACATGTTGTATTTGCCTTACCATACCAGAATAAATAGCGATAACGAAAGGCAAACTATATTTTGCTCCCGAATTGAGCCCTCATACCACATCCCGACAAGGAAAGTGACAAGTCGAAAAACGACATCTTTAAATTTATGTCACTGAAAAATACGCGTGAAGTGCTCGAACATGCACGAAAAAGGTTGTGGAATTCATTGTGAACAATATGTACCTGAAATTTGAAAGAAGCTTGCACTATTTCAATTTAAGTTTTATAGAATTAATTCTTTAAGTTGGGTCTTCTCAAGTACTCCATTTTTTAGTTGTGTCACTGTTCTTGCCGAGATGCTGTGTGGTCGCCTGGCTTGCATCTACGCTATTATAGCAACATTAAACCTGGCTAATTCCATGTCGATGACGGCTGCTTTGCGTAGACTCTGAGGCCTTCCACAGATGTCCAGAAAGCCATGAATCATAGATTGTATGTTCCAGGTTACAAAACATAGTGAGGTATGCTTATAATCCTTTCTTGTTTCAGTGGGTGTTGAAAGCATGGCGAAGACTTGTAGCAATGTTAGTGTTTCATACAAACAATCCAAACAATGGCGTCATGGTGGACCAGTACCTAATTGTTTGGGAGCTGTCTAGCTTGAAGCGGGCGGCGAACGGGCAGTGGCCTATGGTGGGCCCTCCTAGTGCCGTAGCGCGCGCGCACTTGTGTCGGTTTGTGTGGACTTATAACCAGTAAACTCTAGCTACCCGTGTAAATTCCACTGACTGCGGCTGGACGGAGGTCCTCCCCGTGGCTGCTACTGCGCCTGAGACACGTTTTAGGTGCCAGTGAGCTTGCCCACTACTCGTGTCACCGTCTCAGCCTTGCTGCCTGGTTCCACGGGAGCGACACACGCGACGTGTTGAGTGAGGTCGACTGCAGGCACTTGGCGCTGATTTTCGGCTGTACCGTACTCGCGTCTAACAGAATTGCCAATACCGGGATTAGGCTCGGAGATAAACTTCCCCAATACGGATTGTACAAGGTGAATCCATGATGATATTACAAACTTTCAGGGATGAGAGAGAAGGATAAGTGTATCGATTTGCGGTAAGAGACCTTAGTCCAGAAACGACCGAGTAAACTTATAAAAAAAAATGCGAAAATCTACTCAAGTTCCGGCTTAGTCTCGCGCTGCGCCCAAATTACCGGGCCACGTCTTCCGAACCATGATCACGACGTACAGAATTTCCGATGAATACTCCCCAATATCCTCAGATAATTTTCCCTGATGATGACTAGTAACTGCTCACATAACTTGATGTCAGAGATACCGAAAATTCTAAGTCTACGGCACGGTAATAATGAATTGCATTTACTTGCATAAGTTTCACAACCTGCTACGTTTATAGCATTTGTACAAAATGGCGTCCCCCCAGCGTCAATACAGGCTCTCAGCCCAATATCAGATAGGGCTCCTTCATGTTGGAACCACATACGTTGACGAATAACGATCATCGCATGAAGTAATGTAGTAACCGTTCTGATATCCCCGGTGTAGTTTGAACAGCGATGCGGGCAGTAGGATTTCCTGCCAGGAGATCCGATACTCTTCAGTCTCGACAGGCGTCTCGTAAACAAGACCTCACATGGCCTCACAACAAGAAATCCAGTGGGGTGAGACCATGTGAACGTCTGGTCCCAAAACAGGACGTCCTCGCCTAATTACTTTTCAGGGAATGTCTGAGGTAGGTGTTCACGAACCCTCAGCCCAATTTCAGATAGGGCTCCGTCGTGACGAATAATAAGTGGGGCATGTACCAGAAATCGGGGCAGAATGTCTCTGATAACCACTGCCTACAATAATACCTTTAAGCACGGAGGAAAGCTGGTGCATAGTCGTTGGCTATGACTATTCACACGTTGACTGAATCTGCGTTGATGGCTGTTCACAACTCTATCATGGGTATTCTTGACCCCAAACATGACTATGGCATCGCTGGTGAAACGGGCTTCATCCGCGTAAAGTACATACGCAGAAAAGTGATGATCGACTGCAAGGCGCTGCAGAAACCTTTGGCTGAACAAAGCATGCACTTCTGTAGGTGGTAGTGGTGTAACTGCATTTCCGTAATACTCGCTATACGATACTCTGCGTAACATTCATTTCACGTGCTATTGATCGAGTGCTGATCCACTCGCAAAAAAACTGCGTCTTCCACGTCGGGAGTCCGCGTAGTGCGCTGTCCTCTTTCATTGTACTGTGTTGCCAACTGCCCTTTTTCACTTAGTTGTTGGAACAGTCTTGGAAGCATGGTGTGAGCCGAATATCTTCTGTGTGGATATTTGGGCCTGTATAACCATTCCGCTTGTCTGCATTTTCCATTTGCATACATGACGATCAGGCTGGTGGAGGGTTTGTAATGGTGTTGGGCGTGTGCAGTTGAAGTGATACGGGACACCTGACACGTGTAAATACGACTCTGACAGGTGACACTTACGTAAGCATCCTGTCTGATCACCTGCCTCCATTCGTCTCCATCGTGCATTCCGACGGAGTTGGGCAATTCCAGCAGGACAATGCGACAACTCATACGTCCAGAATTGATACAGAATGGCTCCAGGAACACTCTTCTGACTTTAAAGACTTCCCCTTGCCACCATACTCCCCAACAGACGAATATTATTGAGCATATCTGAGATGTCTTGTAACGTGTGCTCAGAAGAGATCTCCACCCTCCCGTACTCTGCGAGAGGCGTCAATTCCCTCCAGCACTACTTCAGTCATAAGTAGAGTCCATGCCACGTCGTGTTGGGGCCCTTCTGCGTGCTCGCCGGGCCCTACACGATATTAGCCAGGTGTACCAGTTTCTTTGGCTACGCAGTGTGTAAGAACTTGGTTCCGAGAGGTTATTTCTCGCCACCAGTGTTCCTGTTTTACTCCACCGTTTTGATAAATGTAATTTGCTCCCTCATTTTAACATGGCATCAGCCCGGTTCGTAATCCGGTGCCGGAAATTTTCATTATGGCCCTCTTGTGCTTTTTATGTGAATGTTCTATTGGCAGTATTGTACATACCGTTGTTGTATGGTGTTTTGTCATTTTGGGTTTTTCTTTTACTTTAAGTACGTCTGTCTGTATGTTACATTTCTCATATAGTTACATGATGTTATTTATAATTTTGTTCATCAGCTGTTGTTGTACTTATTGTATGGTTTACGGTGTTTGCCCTGACTTGTTTTGTCTTTTACTACAAGAGAATATGCATGTTTGCCATAATATTGCTGCATTGTGCTATTTGTAACTGTGCTCCAGTGTCATCGTCATCACGGCCACCGGCTGTTTGGTGTTTGTTTGTAATTTTGTGCTGTTTCGCTTTTTTGCGATTGCGCTTCTTTGGCACTTTGTAAGCGGAGTTGGCTGAATGGTCATTGAAACCTAAAGCCAAAATAAAGAAAATAGAACAAAAATCAACAAGCGGGCGAGGAGCGACCTCTTGTGGTTGCAGCGAGATCCCTGTAAACCGGAAATCACAAAGGCGCACTTGATTTATTTCAGTGCCATCGCCTGCTATGCACCCGCTTCCTTTCATTTTATTTATTATTCAGTGGCATATGGTGCACACACCGTACAGGCCGGCCAGTGTGGCCATGCGGCTCTAGGCGCTCCAGTCTGGAACCGCGTGACCGCTACGGTCGCAGGTTCGAATCATGCCTCGGGCATGGATGTGTGTGATGTCCTTAGGTTAGTTAGGTTTAAGTAGTTCTGAGTTCTAGGGGACTGATGACCTCAGATGTTAAGTCCCATAGTGCTCAGAGCCATTTGAACCACACCGTACACGCAGCGCCATACTGCATTCACGAGCGTAGCAGGATCTGAGCTATGGAGGCGGCTCGTGTTACTTCCACGGTGAATGATGCAATAATTTCGAGATTTCACGGCTAGTGGCTGTGAGTACAAAGTGCTTTCTTTACGCGGATACTGAACTGATACCACTATTTGTTTGTCGGGATATGATGCAGCAGACTTTGTAAGGTGTGTGTGTCATTTTGATTTTTGTGAGTTATCGATGTGCATGACAGAGAGGGAGCAAGTTATGCTGCTGTTAAACAATCTTTCGTCTTGTTGTGGCACAGTCTTTCCCTCTGCGCAGCCCGATTCATTCCTCGTTGAAGTGTGGCAGATGACGGACGTATTCAGTAGTGCTTGTTGACTTGTAATTGTATCTGTTAGATAAAAAAAGATTTGGTGTAAAGGACAGCGAGGATGAACATGATGTACTCACATTCATAATTTCTTTTCTGAAGGGAAGAAGTTTGACCTAAGGGTAAGACTGCAGCACTGCGCAGCTCGTTTGTTGGAATGATTATAGTCAGTTAACTTTGTTCATTTGCTCAGAGTTGAGAGAAAGACCACACCACTTCCTCAGTCACGCATTAAGATTTCATCTGATTAAGCTGTTTGGTTTTTATAGAAATTCTCTGTTAACATTGTACTCTTTTAATATCATTGTTCACTTTCTTAAGCATAATACTGCTCACACCAATGTAATGTGTGAATATCAAGTGTATTTTTGAATACATACATCATTCTAAAATCGCTGTGTTGCAATATCATTTCATAGGAATCGTTGCTCTCTCCATCGAACTGTTTATAGAAGGTTTATCATTACAAATTACCATATCGCATCATTTGGTATCCAATAATAAGAATAGTGTTTGGATTTTTATTTTAAAATAGAAATCTAGCTTATCCACTGACTGCTTGCTGTTGTGCTCTCGAGAAATCTGTAACAATGTTGTCAAGATTCGAAGTAAGTGGAAATTTTGTTTAGGGCCAGGTAATTGTTTCACTTCAATTGCGTATTTAATACAAAGACATGTTGTATTCAGACCAGATACAGTTCAGTTCAAATAGGTTCTGTTTAGTCGAAGGTTAGAGTACGAATTAAAGTTGGATAACAGTTCGTAGGTACATAGTTTTGGTAATACGTAGACTTTTTATAGGGTGGGAGATAAATCTGGGCTGATCTCTTACAGAAGCACGTATAGGGGAACTTAAAATTTTTGTCCTGGTTTGGTAAGGGAGGGGGAGGGAGACTGGAGGGAGGGGTGAGGGTCTGGAACTGTTCTCTGGCACCACTCGCGGTTAGACTCTTGATCCCATTAGTGTAGTATGTTTACTGGTTACAATACATTTTCGTTATTGTATACAGAGCATGTATTAGCCATAACAGATCATAAAAATACACTACCTGATCAAAAATATTCAAACACTCCTATGTAATATGAAATTTAAAGCTAAATGTCACGAGAGGCGCGCACACCAATATCAAAGGAGGCGAAAAAAAAATTGCAAATAAACTAAATGTTACAGTATCCTCGTAAAGTTATCTGTGTCCATTCCAAGTCACGGGAAGAATATTCATTGCCGATATTTAACCAAGAATGGTTCATTCTCAGATTCTTATGCTGATCTTGACTACTACGCAACTTCTCGCAGAATGAGAAACAAAACATTATTGATAGCTGTCCGTTCAGTGGAAGAAGAGATTAAGCAAAGTGTCCACTTCAGTACCTGCGATAGAAATGTGCTATTGTCTTCCAATTTAGTAACTGCGAACCAATAAGAAATGTACAGTGAACGTGCACTGAAAGACAGCCCACACCACTGTGTGCTATTCGTTCTGCACACAGGTAAAATGTTCCTCATCTCAGCAAGTACTTCTTTCCGGACATATGTCTGTGAGATTTGATTATTTTACCAGCAATACCTCCTTTAAGAATATGGGACGCTCTTGTACAACTCCACTTATATCACCCTTTACGACATGCTTGCTTATGTCTGATTGGTTTTCCGGTGCGGCTGTCGCATTGAAGTATTCAGAGTAGTTCGAGTGTAGGTGGATTCAGCCTAGTGCATTTACGTGTAATAAAAATGCCTTCAAGGATATTTTGTAATAATGTGTTTCTAGAAGCATACCAAATTTATAATGCATATTGTCAGCCACTTTCGATGCTCGAACCGCAAAGGTAAGGAAATTTCTATTAAGAGCATATTCTTTTCGATTTGTCGCATATGACGAAAAATGGACAACAGCAGTACAATCGACAATTCTCACATCCTAAGAATGCATGCATTACCGTTTTAAAAGTGTGGCGAATGTAATTCGAAAATGAGAATTCATTAAGAAACGTTTCAGTGATAAGCTGAATAAACGAAAAAAATCGTTGCGTATTTACTAAGCCTTAAATTAGTCATCAGTTACGGGGTAATGTAGCATTAAGGGAAATGCGAACTATTATATAGAATCATCAGCATTTTTTATTTTATTACTATTATTATTTTGTGCACTATGAGTAAGGGGCTGACCTGTCACCAGTGCTGAGTCAACTGCAGAAATACTCTACTGGCCATTAAAACTGCTACACCTAGAAGAAATGCAGATGATAAACAGGTATTCATTGGACAAATATATTATACTAGAATTGACATGTGATTACATTTTCACGCAATTTGGGTGCATAGATCCTGAGAAATTAGTACCCAGAACAACCACCTCTGGCCGTAATAACGGTCTTGATACGCCTGGGCATTGAGTCTAACAGAGCTTGGATGGCGTGTACAGGTATAGCTGCCCATGCAGCTTCAACACGATACCACAGTTCATCAAGAGTAGTGACTGGGGTATTGTGACGAGCCAGTTACTCGGCTACCATTGACCAGACGTTTTCAGTTGGTGGGAGATCTGGAGAATGTGCTGGCCAGGGCAGCAGTCGAACATTTTCTGTATCCAGAAAGGACCATACAGGACCTGCAACATACGGTCGTGTATTATCCTGCTGAAATCTAGGGTTTCACAGGGATCGAATGAAGGGTAGAGCCACGGGTCGTAACACATCTGAAATGTAACGTCCACTGTTCAAAATGCCGTCAATGCGAACAAGAGGTGACCGAGACGTGTAACCAATGGCACCCCATACCATCACGCCGGATGATACGTCAGCAGGGCGATGACGAATACACGCTTCCAATGTGCGTTCACCGCGATGTCATCAATCACGGATGCGACCATCATGATGCTGTAAACAGAACCTGGATACATCCGGAAAAATGACATTTTGCATTCGTGCAACCAGGTTCGTCGTCGAGTACACCATCGCAGGCGCTCCTGTCTATGATGCAATGTCAAGGGTAACCGCAGCCATGGCCTGCGATCTGATAGTCCATGCTGCTGTAAACGTCATCGAACTGTTCGTGCAGATGGTTGTTGTCTTGCAAACGTCCCCATTGCAGACTCAGGGATCGAGACGTGGCTGCACGATCCGTTACAACCGTGCGGATAAGATGCCTGTCATCTCGACTGCTAGTGATACGAGGCCGTTGTGATCCAGCACGGTGTTCCGTATTACCCTCTTGAACCCACCGATTCCGTATTCTGCTAACAGTCATTGGATCTCGACCAACGCGAGCAGCAATGTCGCGATACGATAAACCGCAATGGCGATAGGCTACAATCCGACCTTTATCAAAGTCGGAAACGTGATGGTACGCATTTCTCCTCCTTACACGAGGCATCACAACAACATTGGACCAGGCAACGCCGGTCAACTGCTGTTTGTGCATGAGAAATCGGTTGGAAAGTTTCCTCATGTCAGTACGTTGTAGGTGTCGCCACCGGCGCCAACCTTGTGTGAATGCTCTGAAAAGCTAATCATTTGCATATCACAGCATCTTCTTCCTGTCGGTTAAATTTCGTGTCTGTAGCACGTCATCTTCATGGTGTAGCAATTTTAATTGCCAGTAGTGTACGTTAAGACGGACTTGTCTTGGCTGTATACATCAACACTGCAATACAATGGCATTTTATTCCACTACGGTTTTTAAATTATCACTACCAGAATGTTTCGTCAGTATTTGGTAGAGGTCTAAAATTTTCACAAATGAAATAGTTTTCAGATGTTTCATAAATTTTTTATTTGTTATTAAATTGTGGTACATTAAAGTTAATTATTTGATACTCGACGACGCTGTTAGCTGAGATAAAAGATACCACGAGTGCACTTTTTATATGACATACATGAACTCCAAAGCTATAATTATTATAATTACGAAATGAGACAAATATACTAATGGTGAAGCAGGAGTACTAATGCACAAACTGCAAAAATGTGCCCTAGGAATTAAAAAAAAAAAAAAACCAACCTACACTGTAAGTCCTTTACAGACAGTCAGAGTAATTAATGGCAACTGCATAACACAGAAATGCAGGCATTAACGAGGATAAAATACGTCGAGAACTAAAAATGCATGTAAAGGTGTAAGAAATGCTGTACAGCAAGTGATACTGAATATTTAACCAGTGAAGAATTGTGATTTACCATAAAGGAAACGTATTAAGTTTCGCCAAGGAAGAAAAACATAGCCGTGTTCAGGAAAGTAAGCTATGGTGTAATAGGTACCTGTTCGCATCAAAGCCTTCCTTAGAGTTCATATGTTCACATGTGTGTGACTTCTTAAGGGACCAAACCGCTGAGCTCATCGGTCCCTAGGCTTACACACTACTTAATCTAACTTAAACTAACTTACGCTAAGGACAACACACACACCCATGACCGAGGGAGGACTCGAACCTACGACTCGGGAAGCCGCCCGAACCGTGACAAGACGCCTTAGACCGCGTTCCTTAGGGTATAATGACTTATCAGTTATATCTAATGATAGGCGACCATAAAAAAGTAATTGCAGCTGCACGTTTTGTACCATCATGGGTTTTACCATCTGATTTTTCCAGTCACTCCAGTGCATTTTTACAGATTACAGCCTTCTGCTTTCTGCCGCTTACAGCGCACGCACCTGAGGCTATACACATAACCAAGTGGCGTCGGCCGTTTTTATGAACAGTTTTGCGTTAGGACGGACCCCCTGGTTCGGCATTGGCTGAAGGTGAGCTACAGCACCCCATTCCCAAAACGCAACTGCTGTGACAAATCACCAGCCGGTGTAGCATGGAATATTGTAAGTCATACTAGGCTCCATCCATGTCTTTTTAAAGTATACGTAGTGTTTCCTGGCATGGCATTTACTACAACTATTTACAAGTGTACGGTCGTGATATTTACAAAAGGAAGGTTTCTAAATGAGAAGTAGTAAATATGTTGATTAATAACTTTGAAAACAGAATTTTTGCAGAAATGATAGAAAAAAATACAGAGTCATATACTGCCACAGACGTGTAGCTAGTATCATACGCCTCATAGGCAAACTACAAGATCATTTGAACAGTTTACATATGCAGATAAACAGTACACGCACACAAGATTCAGTTCGCTATAGAAATGGATACAGAAGAAACAATACACCACCTTGACCTCAAAATCACAAAACCCAACAACAAGCACAGTTTCAACATCTTCAGAAATAAACAGCTACAGACACGATAATACACACGGAATCAAACCACCTACAGTCACAAAAATTGGGAACCATCAGACAAATGTTATACAGTTTTACTTCTTTTTGTAGACCACTGATGGTGCCTATTTTGTATGGATGAAACACATGTGGTTAGAATCAAAATGAACATACAGTTGCAGAAGACGGATAACATTTGGTCTTATCTACCTGATAACGTAACTGGAGTAGGAACTGAGGAAAAACAGCTGCAAAAATTAATACCACTCTTATTATTAAGTAATACAAGATAAAAGGCCTGCCTTGGCCAGAGGAGCCTCAAGAAGGACAGGGTGATTGTATTTAAAGTTATAAAGTTCCAAACAGCTGTAGAAATAACACCAATGGTCAGAATGACGTCAAATTGCAACGGAAAATTATCGAAGAAGGGGGAAAATGTATGGCAGAAGAAAAATAAATAGTTACAAAATGTAGCAATATATGGTGCTGTAAGCATCATAATTTAATAGTGGTCGACTACAAATGACAAATGAATCATACAACAATATCTAAGGTGTACGTTTGACGTTAAATAAACTATACTACTCAGTGTGCATGGGTGTACAGGTGTGATACTGTTACTTACGTAAGCCCATCCACCACGGCAGGGTTATAACACACATATGGGAAAAAAATGTTTTTAATTGTCCTGAGGCCAAAAACAGCAAAAAAAAGCATCAGTCATATCGGTTTTTAATTGTCCTGAGGTCAAAAATCGCATAAAAAGCATCAATCACATCGGTTTTTAATTCTCCTGAGGCAACACGTCGCATAAAATGCATCAGTCAAAATTAAATCGTATTATTAGATTTGATCAGCTAAGTTTACAATCGGAACTGTGAACACAGCAATCTTACAGATAGCCCTATAGCCAGAAATGACATGGATTAAGATCAGGTGATCAGGACGACCAGGCTGTAGGGAAATGGCGGCTGATAACTCTATCATTTCCGAAATGCCGCTTCAGCAGCCGCATAACTGGATTTGCATTGTATGGAGTCGCGCCATCTTGCATAAAAATGATCCCATCCACATACCCACGCTGTAAGAGAGCTGGAATGACGTGGTTGAGCAAAAGACACTCATAGCTCTTACCAGTGACGGTACAAGTAACAGGACCGGAAACACCTGTGTCTTCGAAAAAATATGAGCCTATGATAAATGATTCCGCCACACAGTGACCTTATCAGGATGAAGAGGTACTGGTTGATGTGCGTGTGGATTTTCGTTGCCCATATTTGACAATTCTGTGTATTGACATATCCTTTAAGATGGAAGTGGGCTTCGTCTGTGTAGAAAATCTTCCACGGACAAACGTCGTCCACTTCCATGCGAGCAAGAAATCATCATTCTTGTAATACAGCTTTACAAGCAGAGCGCGATCCTGCATTGAGACAGTCATGGCGAACGCCCCAGACGCGAATGGAGGAAAAGCTGTGTACCCGGAGCGTTTCCATTTACGTATTCTGACTCATACAGCGTCATCTATTGACCAATTTTCACACTCTTTTTTTCTTCTGCCATACGTTTTTCCCCTCCTCCTATAATATTCCGTTGCAATTTGACCTCATTCTGACCCGTGGTGTTATTTCCACACCGTTTTGTAAGTTTAACTTTAATTATAATCACCCTGTACATACCCATAGTCGAAGAAACCTATCAATGCACCATGTTGCAGTAGTCCCACACAAGTAGGTGATCTAGAGCCGTTATTGCAGCAGGGATCGGTGGCATCTTTGGATGGTTTAGTCTAGATGTAACAGCTAGACACACATTTAGAAAATGACGAAAAAATGTTCGGGTGTACACAAGCTCGCAGCACCTTTGCTGACATAGTGTCTGTTTTTAGTTGTTATTAGAATCTCCACATCGACGTCTATACCTGTATATCCAACGATAGCACAATAATTCTTGCCAGATCTTTTGCAGATGAAACGTGAGTCCTGAGGAGTTTCAGCAATGTTGTCCTTTCTGTTTCAGCATGTTTGCGCAGGTTTTAAAGCCTCCCGGCAGTCAAACGATGGGACCATTCTAACCTCATACCAGTATATCTTTCATAGTTGCTAAAGTTCGTAGGTATATCAAAGCTTTCTGTGTTTCACGTGTACGAGGTCTTGAATCAAACCATGAAACGTTCTATCGGTCTCTTCGCGAGTAGAATCTGACTATATATGATCACACAGTGACCTCAAATACGGTTACTGGTTTTTTATGATCAGACTTTTTCCCCAGGAGAATAGGAATATTTACCGCTGAAAGCAGTTGTGGAATCACCATCCATTATGCACGTGTATAGAAGTGACGTCACTAAACACGCAGTGTGCGAAGTTTACTCGCACGAAAAAATATTTCTTCCGCAACTTAACGCCTCACTCCTCCTGAGTAACTGTCTACGAATCTTATTCCTGTCTACTTTTCTTGTGCATGGTAGACCGACCCACCTTTTGGTCTCTCACAGCCTCCACTGTTCGCCACTTCTTGTGCTCTGCCACAGCTGATGTCTAACAGTGAAGTCCTCCTGCTTAAATTGTACAGACTTATCACTTTGCTTTGTAGCATGCACCAGCAGCTCCTCTCGTTGATAGATTTAGCCATCCTCCCTGGTCCACCAGAACGAAATCTACTGCGCTCCTTCTAATGCTCATGATCAGTCCTTGGACTGTTTATGAAAGTATAGTATCTGAAGAATTATCAGTATTTCAGTGTACGATTTTAAATAGTACACCTGATTGTTTCATGAAATCACTATACACTTGTAAAGATTTTCCCCCTGCTCTGGGTGTATAATATCTCACGTGTGCTCTACCCTTTGACAGACTGAATTAAAACGGATACTGGGGTGAGTATTTACTGTCAGGATCAAGATAACAAAGCATCAGATTTCTTTTTGTACTCTCAGGTGAATATTCGTCCAGAACTTCCACTCTATTGCGCTCGACACAGTAAGCGATACGCGTAACATTATAGAACACACTAGTCAAAGGAGAATCACACATACGCTAAAAAATTGAAGGAGACCACTGTCGCATCGCTACCTGCATGTGCGTCGTAACGTGTACAAATAACGTGCACAAACAGTTTTGTGTGTGCCGTGATCATCACTATTTTGTAAAATGATTAAAGCAGAATACATTCATGTTCCGACAAAACACAACGCCTTGAATGAGAAGAGATAGAACCATCATATTCACGAGACGTGTACGTTGGTATGTTCTGCAGAATGATTAGCATTTCAGTCACCTCGGTTCAGCGTATGTCGTGTGGACTCGTAGGCACAGGGTCTGTCATGGACCCTGGCAACTTTTTCCATGCCTGATGGCATCGACGCGTATGAGGAGCGAATAGCGTCCTGTGATATAGACATCCATGCTGCATTCTATTGGTTCCAAAGTTCATTTGTGGTGCTTACCAGATTAGCCGTGTGGTTTAAGGCGCTACAGTCTTGGACTGTGCGGCTGGTCCCGACGGAGGTTCGAGTCCTCCCTCAGGCATGGGTGTGTGTGTTTGTCCTTAGGATAATTTAGGTTAAGTAGTGTGTAAGCTTAGGGACTGATGACCTTAGCAGTTAAGTCCCATAAGATTTCACACACATTTGAACATTTTTTTTTGTGCTTAGCACTGGGGCACAGCGCTACATCCGTCGTTTCGCCACATCCCACACATTTTCGATTGGCAATTAGTCTGGTGATCTGGCGGGTCATGACAAGAGGCTGACATCCTGTGACACCAAAAAGGCACGTGTTGGTGCAGCAACATGTGGTCGTGCATTGTCTTGCTGAAAAATGCCTTTTGGTGTTGTGCAGAAAGGGTATGGCTACGGGTCGCAGGATGTCATTCACACAGGTCACATGGTCACCGTGCCTGGACACGCACCAACTGTGATATGTAGTTGTACACGATACCACCCCACATCATAAAGCTTGGCGCTCTATGTCTTGTGCGAATACAGTAACTGTGAGGCCGCTCCCCCTGTTTAGGCGAACCAAAATGCGGCCATCATTTTCAAACAAACAGAACCTGGAATCGTCCGAAAACACTATCTGATACCACTCCTATCCCCAGTGATGTCGTTCCATACACCACTGCCATCTAGCATATTCCTGCACATTCGTGAAAGGTAAGCGGAGAAGTGGATGACGCTCACGTAACCCATACCGTTATAAACGGCACCCCTGATAGTGTACGATGTGTTACATTGTTCCACAGTTGCGCCAGAGCCGAGGAGGACGTAGGTCCGTCCTGTGTTGCCTTTCGGATGAAGTGTCGACCTTCTCGGGGGGTCGCCTGGGTGCTGTGACCTGACACATTTCTCGCCGTGTTCTGCGGCCTTTTGAACCATTCTGCACTCACCCGTTGTACTGCCGAAACACTTCGTCCCACACGAGCAGTAGTTTCCCTCGTGGGTGTATCACATTCTCTCGTGTCAATAATGCGCCCTCTTACAAACTCAGTGAATTGACGGTACGGTTCGCGCATACGTCTGCGAGGCATCTTGCACGTCTGCTCAACTCACATTGATCCATTACCTTCGGTTCACAGCGCAACGAGAGCTGCCGGCATAGTTTACCGGTAGGTTGTGTTGCGCCGCGATGTGGATGTTGACCTTGAACCCGAGGGCCAACATGGTTCAAATCCAAATCCTTTATGCAGAACATTCTAATGTTCATTTCCTGTGAATATGAAAGTTCTATCTCTAGTTACTCACGGTGCTGCGTTTTTTCTCTGAACATGAGTGTAATTTCGTTGCAAGTTATTCTTTTGGTACCACATTCTTGCCTAGAAAATCAGTAGTACCATGGGCTTGGTAGACGTTTCCCAGTAGACACAATGACCTCAGCATTATCCTGGATAAGTCTGCTTTAGTCTGTAGCTGTGTCTCTTATGAGTGCTTATTGTGGTCCGCGTAGTCAAACTTTCATTCTAAGCACCCAAATGGTGGTCACGTGCTGTGGACTTTACGTAATCCGAGTTAACGGTAGGCCAGTAATTTTCAGCAAGTGATTTTGTCATCCCCTTCCTTCTGAGAATTTCAACATACAGTATTCCTTGTTGATGCCTTTCGATGAATAAGTGTGATGTATTAGTATGGTTTCTGGGTCCCGTGCTTGCCTGCACGTGATCGTGACTGACATGTTGTACTTGTTTTTCTAGTTTCGATACAAAAGTTTTAATGTAGTATGTTGTTGACTCACACGTCTTTAAAATGGTGCAAATGGCTCTGAGCACTATGTGACTTAGCTTCTGAGGTCATCAGTCGCCTAGAACTTAGAGCTAATTAAACCTAACTAACCTAAGGACATCACACACATCCATGCCCGAGGCAGGATTCGAACCTGCGACCGTAGCGGTCGCTCGGTTCCAGACTGTCGCGCCCAGAACCGCACGTCCACTCCGGCCGGCACACGTCTTCTCAGCTGCCGTTTGCTACTGGGACACTGGTTTGGTATGTAGATGGAGGTGAGTTGTGGTTGTGTTGGGAGGAGTGGGTGAGGGGAGAAAAGAGTCAAGGAGTGGGGGAGAGAGTTGAAGAAGCATGGCTGATGGCTTGGAGGGAGGCAGCAGGTGTGTCAAATAGGAATGAGTGCTCTCGTATGGTACAGCAGCTTGATTTATTTCAGTGCTGACGTGGACGATCATATTTCTGGTACTGTTGCAGCGCAGGTAACGTTTTCAGTTTCGCGGCCATGAAGGGCAGTTACCTTGTGCGTTTTAGGAGGACAGAACATGTATTGAGTCTTTCTCAAGATCAGGTGATAGAATCACTAACTGTTAAACCGGAGGAATCTTACAAGGGAACACATCAACAGGTATCAGAAAAGTAGAGACAACGAAAGCACATTGACTGAATAATCCTAGAACAGAAAATGTGACAAAGAGCACTAAAATCCTCGAACATTAACTCGAGAAAAAATGACAAGTAGCTGCTAATAAAAGAGATAAAATAATGAAGTGAATGGGATTGACGATAAATGGTGACCCAGCAGTAAAACATACTTACAGTTACCCGAGTGGTAGTTTATCGGTCGTAACACCGTCGTTAAATTAGCAGATGTGGTGCTGCGACTTGGGAATACGGTAATAAAATGGATTAAATAATTTCTCGTCGAATTAGCTGATTTTCCTGTTCTTCTGAGGCTTCAGCACTCAGTAAATACTTGTACCAATAGGCCGCCTAGACAGTAGACCCATGTGGCCAGGTAACAGACCATACCTGCCACAAAAGTACGTCTTCCCTTCGAAGACCAGCTACGGAATGGGAGTGTTTGCTCTCTACGGGTCCTGTTCAGACTCTTAGAGCAACAGTCAACGGCCGGCCGAAGTGGCCGTGCGGTTAAAGGCGCTGCAGTCTGGAACCGCGGGACCGCTACGGTCGCAGGTTCGAATCCTGCCTCGGGCATGGATGTTTGTGGTATCCTTGGGTTAGTTAGGTTTAACTAGTTCTAAGTTCTAGGGGATTAATGACCTCAGCAGTTGAGTCCCATAGTGCTCAGAGCCATTTGAACCAGCCAACAGTCAACGGACGCGGTGGAACTAATTTTTATGACAAACCAAACTGGGCCCTTTTGCAGTAAGTTCTGAAGCAACTACTCTCTGACGTTACGTTGCTAGGCCTTGGCGACCTTGTACCGCCAGTTTCATCTTTCAGTAGGATCCATGCACCTGAAAGTATTCTTCTCCAAAAGGCTTCATTTTAATAAAAATCGCCATCTTAGCGATAGCCGGCCGCTGTGGTAGAGCGGCTCTAGGCCCTTCAGTCTGGAACCACGCGGATGCTGCGGTGGTAGGTTCGAATCCTGCCTCGGGCATGGATGTGTGTGATGTCCTTAGATTAGTCAGGTTTACGTAGTTCTAAGTCCAGGGAACTGATGGCTCCATATGTTAAGTCCCATAGTGCTTAGAGCCATTTGACCAGTCTTGGCGACAACTGAGGTTAAATAGTTAATAGCCAATACATTTTTGATTGGATTTTCTCATTTTGAGAACACAGAAAGAGCGAACTGTTTTACTTGCTAAAAATATTCTAAGCCAAGATCGCATAAGTATTTCTTCACTTAAAACAACCGGTTTCGGCAAACTTTGCCGACATCTTCAAGTCTTAAAAAATCTCTTTGTTTTTGAAAGTCTTCATTTTAAGTCGGACCTCACGTCTCCACATGACAACATGGCGTGAAGTCCAACTTAAAATGGACACCTTTCATGGCAAAATAATTGTTAAGACCTGAAGATGACAACAAAGGCCGGCCGGAGTGGCCGACCGGTTCTAGGCGCTACAGTCTGGAACCGCGCGACCGCTACGGTCGCAGGTTCGAATCCTGCCTCGGGCATGGCTGTGTGTGATGTCCTTAGGTTAGTTAGGTTTAAGTAGTTACTTTAAGTTCTAGGGGACTGATGACCACAGCAGTTAAGTCCCATAGTGCTCAGAGCCATTTGAACCATTTGACAACAAAGTGGCTTTAGAATGTTGTGGCAACACATTTTTGTATTAATTTTTAGCTTTTTTCATTGCTTCCGCTTCGTTTAACAAGATACATAAATATAAATTTTCCACTTCTGTTCTGAAGCACTCTTCCTTCACAACAATGTAGCACTGCCACTACTTCTTGGGCGTTACTTTTGAAGCACAGCAGTGCAGCATTTGCAGAAGCCATAGGCAGCAGGCGATCGCGGGGTGTCGACATTCCAGTTACAGCAACAGGGCTGCTTATGAGACATACCGGGCCGGGCGCCGCAATCCTGCCAGAGCAACAGGAAGATGGGATCTTACGGCATGGGACAGATATGTTGTCAGGAACAAGATTGGAAGTGGTACATCGGCACAAAACGTGAGCTGCTATCCTGTATAAATAACCGTCACTTTCCAGAAGATATATTCACAGCCACCAGACCTACTACGACTTCTTGCCTCTTCATTGGTGGGCCACTTGCAGTAGCGGGCCGCTTCCAGGCTCACACCACCAGCAGCTCGCCTCCTGTTCGCTGGCCGGGACAGCCGCTCTGCCTTCTACTCTGGTGCCGCCGCCGTAGTGCCATGCGCTGACACAGACGCGGGATTCCCCGCCTGGCGGCTGGCAACCTCTGCAAGTGTTCTAGCCGCAAGCGGCAGCGGCACGCCTAAAGCTAGGTCGCGTGCTGTTAGCTAGCAAGCAGTCGTCAGCTTTATGGACCACACACCTCAGAGCCAACAGGCTGCGCGCTAGTCGGCACGGCAAGGCACCCGCATACTGCGTCGCGTGCCCAAAGAGGTATGGCCGCCGTAGCACGGTGTCAGGTTAGCCGCATGCCTTATAATAAAGTGGCTGACTTCTTAATATTATTTTACTGAGTTGTCACCAGCCTGCTCGTCGCCAGTACCCTCCACTACGACCCAACCATGCACTGAAGTGACCCATTCACCCTCGAGTCGACTTCATTAGGCAGCATTTCAAAAGTACTTTTAACTGCAGGCAGAGAAGTAGACTTGTGAAGCTACAGTAGCTCTCAGAAGTATTTTTCGGTTGCGGTGGTATGTCGTCGGTACTGTCTTCATACAGTCACAACAGAGCGTATAACTGTGTCACTCCATCAAGAGCTTACGTACCTAGTACACAAGCAGGCTCATAAAATAACAATGTAAGTATATGTTCCTTTAGTTTAAAAGTATTTTGTAATTTGCTTTGGGGGTACGGTATTCGTTAACTATTGTTACTAAACTATTCATACAGTGTTTGTTCATTTGTAGAGATAACTACAAACAAGACAAAACACAAAGAATATACGGTTAATGTGAGACAAACTGTTTTGCGTGCTTTAAAGAAGGGAAAATCTCAGTCTGTCGTTGTTAGAGACTATGGCATATCGCAGCAACTAATCAGCGCATGGAGTCTACGGCAGAAACAGGAACGAAGTATCCAATAAGCCAGGGTGAGGTCGTCGTCGAGAAACAACAAGGAGGGAGGACAGAACTATTTCTAAGCAATCAGCCGCTGGCACAAGAAAATCAGCGCGACAAGTTAGAGATGATTTGGAACAACATAATGGACTGAACCTGTATGTCTCTAATGTTGGTTGGCTTGTTTAGGAGGGGGGAGGGGGGAGTGGCCAATCTGCTTCGTGCGTCTAATGAAAACGTTGCATAGCAAACAGGTGATTTAAATAGAATACGATACGACCATCACTTAAACAACTCATAGATACAAAAAACAGGAAGGCCAGAATACAGTTTGCAAAGAAACATCAAAGTTGGAATGCTACAGATTGGTCGAGGGTTTTATGGAGTTAAGAATGTAAATTTACTGTATTTTCTTCTGGTGATGTGCAGTATGTAAGTCGACGAATAAAGCAAAGGGACAAGAAGAGTACCAGGTACTGATCTTTAAGTACGGTGGTGGCAGCGTCATGGTTTGTGGATGTTTTTCTACACGTTGGTTGGTCCTCTAGTTCAAATAGAAGGCAAAATGGATCGTTTTCTGTACCGTGCCATTTTAGAAAGGAATTTGGTTCCATATGGGAGAAAGAGTATGCCACTGAATTGGATATTTCGGCAAAACAATGGTTCAAGACACATCTCCGGCCATTTAAGAAAATCCACTTCAGATAAAAAAAATTAAACTTTCTGAGTGACCAAGCCAGAGCCCTGATCTAAATCCAACTGAACACTTTTGGGATGCAGTGGATCGACTATTAAAATTCATCGTAGAAGCTACCAAAATAAGTATCAATTTGCTGCTGCCTTATTGGACGAATAGTCAAAACTCCCACTTGCGCTATTGCATAATCTTGTTGATTCAGTGTCAAATACATGTGTAGCTGTGATCAAAGCTCATGGGTATGCAACGAAATTCTGATTTGTTCTTCAGATTCCAAAATAGTTTTGTTTAATTCTTATACTGCTTTTGACCCAGAATAACTGTCATCTGTATTTCGATTTACGATAACTTTGTTTAAGCTAATTGTAGTTGTTACTACTAGAATTTTTTTCTATTAAACACTTATCTTTATGTAATTGTAAAAAATGCTTTCTACTAAATACGTTTGAACGCTGCTATCGATAAGGAGCCATCAGCTGTTCAGGCGTCAGCACAGGTGAAACGGCAACAACTACGCTCGGAGTCTTCGAACGACGTTTCTTTAATGATTTTCGCCACCACGAGTGGCTGACATTTTTAAAGATTCATCCTCCATTGCTGGTGGTGAATGTTTGACAATACCAACCCCTCGTAGTCGCGAAACGTCAGAAAAATCGTAAGGTTAAATGTCGGCCAAAGATCCTGAGACAAAAATCAACTGGCAAACTATGTCAACAAGTGGCCACGATAGCCACAGTAGTTTTGTAATAACCCTTCTGTTGAGCATTCCAGCCTTAGTCTCTGGTATCGGTTGACAAACAGAACAAATTTACACGGAGGTAGCAGGTTCGTTGTCCTATACTCAGTAGTACCATGCATGCTACCACACACCACTCCCTGACGACAATAAACCCAACTCCAAATCAGATAAACTATACATTGTGATAGATGACGTTCAATTAAATTGCGTGTCCGAAACAGAAACCACAACTGACTACATACCGAGACTTCAAGCGCATTAATTCATCTGAACTTACAACTGAGGCACAAGAAATAGTTTGTGGGACTATTTTATTCCGTTCTCAGACATAAACGAAAAACTTCATCTATTTAGTAATAAACTTACTCAACTGTATGACAAACATGCTCCCTTAAAGCTCGCCAGAATAAGAAGGGAGCCTGCACTTCGTCTAACTGAAGAGCAGCTCATGAATCTCAGAGACGCTGCAAATCAGGTATACAAACTACGCCCCACACACGATAGTCGTACTGTTTACAAGCAGAAGCGGAACAGAGTCAATGAAGCCGGAGAAATGCAAAACTCAACCCTGCCCATGCATTAACTGACGACAGAAATAAACCAGCTGTCCTATGGAAAAACCTGCGTTGGCTCTGTACAGGCAAAGTAAAAGCCACAGCTGATCCAACTGTCACAACCGAAGAACGATACCGGTACTTCACATTATACACAATCACAATTGAACGATGAACGTAAGAGAGACTCACTAATTACTTCATTGGAAGTAAACAATTGTGGCCACGAAAAGGTCACGGCGTCTGGAACTGGTGATGAATGCCTGTGTTCGTTACATCTGTGACGTTAGACTTCTATCTATCTATCGCTTGCGCCTTTGTCCCGCATTGTGCGCGGAGTTGGCGTGGTGAAATCTGATTTGGCATGTTAATTTGATGGGGGGGCCGGATGCCCTTCCTGCCGCCACCCCGTACCCGCTGGGACAGAATCAGAGTACCCCATCTGTCTGTGTCGATTGTATATCATGGAAAAGTGTGGATGTATTCCAAATGTCTCTGATTCTTGTAACTGAGGCGGGACGTGGAGACCAGTCCGGTATTCACCTAGAGGGATGTGGAAAACCGCCCAAAAACCACGTCCAGGCCGGCCGGCATACCGGCGGGCGGATTCGATCCGGGCCTGGCGCGCCTACCCGAGTCCAGGAAGCAGCGCATTAGCGCTCTCGGCTAACCTGGCGGTACGTCTGTGACGTTCGACTCTTTGATCGTATTTCACCATCATATGCACAGCTATCCTTGCTGTGTGCAGACAAGACCAGAGGTTTCCATACCTTAACGCTCTTGTATGAACAACATGACGGAAACACCCGTTCCCACCAGAGCAAAATCCTTTCCGTCCCACTCCATCGTTCAGCCACTTTCTCGAAATAATTCTCAGTAGCATGAACTCTACTCTGGAATTACCTCCCACATTATATCAGCGAACTGAATGATATATCCAGCTTCACAAGACATAGTGACATATCTACCAAAGTAACAGTAATGCTTAACTTTGTCCCTGCATGTACTCGTTAATCTTATACATGTTTCTTTCCAACCAGATCTTCCTCATTTCCCAGTATTCTTAGCTGGTGCAGTCTCCTTAAATTTCCTTTCCCCACAAGTCGCTATATAAGAAAGAATCTACCTTGTACACCTATAAATTCCTTTTATATCTGTCACTATCATTATTGTTATTATTGTCATTATTATTACTATTATTATTTCCACTACTAGTGGCAGCAGCAGCAGCAGCAGCAGCAGTTGAAGTACTGCCAGTATTAACTTTATTAGTTTATAGTCAGTATCAATTACTCGCATTGTCACTTCAGACACTAAGATCATTTTAGAACTATTTGTAATGTTACAGTTGTTGTTTCTTAGGTAACTATGATGTAAAAAAGGTACCATATGTATGAAATCCTGGTGCGTTGTACGAAAGGGCCTGATGAACCTAATCAGATCAGGTTAAACAGATAAATCAAAAATAAAAATGGAAAATAAAACTGAAATGAACCTTGAGTGAACAGATAGTAGTTTTACGCGTCTGTGGCTTACTTTGCAAGGAAACTGGACAATTCGTGATACTACGGTTAAAGAACAAAAAAATTAATGTAATTCATAAGCGTATGTGTTTACAAGTATATGCGTTTACACGCTTACAGGTCTAGTTAAACAAGGATGGGACAAGTGTGACTATGAACGAACACATGTCAAAAGCCTTCTAGTGCTGCGTTCATAAACGTAAACCAATTTAGACACTCTTACACCGAACACAGAGCGTTATTTTGAAATGTCAATGGCTGATAAACCAGCGAATGCTGCACGCTTTTTTAACTATGAAAGAATTACTGTGCGTCGCATACCACACAAGCAAACATCTGTGCAGTTGCGGGAATGAGAAGTGGTTGCAACAGCTGAAATGTTCATTATATTATATTTCTCTGTTTCTTGGAAAACACTGACAAACAGCATCACCAGTAATATCTGTAATTTAACAATTCCAAGTGACACTGCTTTTATGAATCCCACATTTGAATCAGATTAACAAGTCACTCTCATAGATGACACGACGCATAAGCGGAAGTAAAAGAGATAGCAAAATAACGCAACAAAAAATTTCGTTGCTGTGAATGTGCGTGGTTCAGATTTAAATCAAAATTGCGTGTAATTATAGCATTTTGTTTCCGTAGAGCTATTATGACTGCAAAATTTCGTGTATCGCTGTAGAGAAAATGCGTGATTCGTGGAATTTTTTCCAATAAAGGAAAATACGGGATGTTTCAGCAAATTACTCGAACATTCAATAGTGCGTAATCACTCTGTTTTGCGCTATCCACAGCTACTCACGCAACGTTTAAATATAGCACACCGACGGCAGTTTAATGTGGGTAAGGAATTTAAAATGCGCTGTTTGTTGGTCGGGAAGTATTATGTTACAGTTAATTAAGCGATACCGTTTACATCAGCACTTAACTTTTTCCATGATTTGCATAGAATGTGATTCACCATTTACTTACAGAGATCCAGCTCTGTGCTGTTATCGTGAAACTATGTGGTAATGACTCCACAAATGTTATTACCTTGTCAGTGGTATATCTCCAGAAGTAACTGGCTTCTTGCTGTGGGGCGTAGGGCATCGCCGTTGTAATGCTGGTATCAGTTTTCTTGTAATTTATGAATGGTTATGCAGAGAATCGTGATGTTATGAGTGAAATACCAAACTAATCGCTCTGTAAGCACTAACAATCGAAAATTCTCGCATTACTCTCAAATGTTCAGTAAGGACGGGACTATACAGTAAGATATTTCAGTTTTTAGAGCGTTTTTCAGTCTCTTACAAGGAAACTCGACACTGCAAATTTGTTGAAATAAAACAAAAACTTATACAACCATAGCTCCAGCGTGCTGGTTACTGTGGGACAGCAGCTCATTTTCGATTGTGAGGCAAGAAGAGACAGCCAGAGTTGCAGTTGGAATGGATGTTTATTTAGTCGGTGACAGGTTTCACGCTACGCCCGTTCTCACACCAACACATATTTGTACAGTAAAATCTCCGTGCAAAGTGGCAGTGAGTAAAGTCAGTAAGTATGTGTATGGTTTGAAAATTAGTTGGGACCATATACGTATGTACCCACTTTATTAACTGGTATTTTGAACGGACATTTTAGTGTGTAAACAGTGGATGCTTTAGAGAAGTGTGTAGCCCTTAACCGCTCACCGACTAAATAAACATCCATTTTAGTTGCAACTTGTGACGGTGCAAATCCCCGTTACTAGATGAATAGGTCTAGTATGCAAGGATTGCTTTGTGGAGAGCGAGTGCGCGACATGGTGAGCGATTCGCGGAAGCGCGTGGCGCGCCCGCCCCTGATTTGCAACGGTCGGCGGGATGGACTCCGGCCATGTGGCCCGCGGCTTGGGGCATTGTTTGGTTTTTCGCGCACTACGCGAAGTGCCGTAGTCATATGTTAAGATTCATAAATAATTAAGCCCGTAAAGAGCAATAAATAAAGTTTGAGGGAAAATTGTTTATGAAATTCAATAGAAAATTCACTACGTAAATAACGGCACTATATAATATTTTGGGTGGCATCACACGTATTTTAAACTAGTTAAGTTATACTATACACTTAACTTGCAATAGTTTTCATTGTTTGCAAATTATTTTTAACATTTATCGCCCATAGCTAATTAATTATTATAGATATGAAGATTTTGAGCAGCGCAATGTGTAGATCGCTATAGATTACGTTTAAAAACGGTGCTTTATGCAGTTCTATGTTAAAACTTTGCAGCACAGATGTAAAAAAACAAATTTTCGCTAAGTGGCGAAATTTTGCAAAAACTAAAACTTGATTTACGGGCGATAGAATAATCCTAGAAATTAATGTAAAATAGTAAATAAGATGTTCTTTTTAGCGCGGTTAATTGGTGTACTTATTTTTGTCGAGGGATGCATGTATCAAAATTGTAACCTTAACTGGTGGGACTGATACTTGCATAACCAGGGGAGGGGGGGGGGGGGGGGGGGGGGGGGTGTTGACATCCGAGCCTATATAAGCGAGCGGCCATCTTTGCCGGGGGTCAGTCATTGGTCAGTCGTTTTGGAGGGTGGGTGGCGAGCGAGCCCCACTTGAGGGTGGCCCATGTCGTCGTTTGAGAATTTTTTTTCGCGGCGATTTATTTCGACGAAGAGTATTGTTTAATAGTGCAAGTGTGCAAGCATATATTTGGTGAACTGGAAGAGCTACGATTTTTTGTGTGAGTGCGAATTACGAGGTACACATCGGAGTAAGTGAACATGTGGCGATCTGTGATTTCGCGCCAAAACTGCTAGAACAAAGAGGACAGTGGGACTTGTGGCTCTGTTCGTATTGATTGAGTAATTTTCGTTTATAGCAGCTTACATTACTGCTATTGGGGACCCGGAGTCAAATAATTATTAAAGTAAAACTGTAAACCGTCTCGCCAGTGCTAATTTCATTGTGTAAAAGAAAAGGACAACGCCAATAAATAATGATTGAACTGTGCCATGAAAAACTGATTTTGTTTGGAGTGTAGCCATTTATGGAAGTGAAACGTGGACGATAAATAGTTTGGACAAGATGAGAATAGAAGCTTTCGAAATGTGGTGCTACAGAAGAATGCTGAAGATTAGATGGGTAGATCACATAACTATTGAGGAAGTATTGAATAGGATTGGGGAGAAGAGAAGTTTGTGGCACAACTTGACCAGAAGAAGGGATCGGTTGGTAGGACATGTTCTGAGGCATCAAGGGATCACCAATTTAGTATTGGAGGACAGCGTGGAGGGTAAAAATCGCAGAGGGAGACCAAGAGATGAATACACTAAGCAGATTCAGAAGGATGTAGGTTGCAGTAGGTACTGGGAGATGAAGAAGCTTGCACAGGATAGAGCAGCATGGAGAGCTGCATAAAACCAGTCTCAGGACTGAAGACCACAACAACAATCGCCTAATTTTTGTTCCCTAGCATAAACTGTACTCATGTCTGAGTGAATAATTAATTGAACTAATACGCGGGTGTAGAACTGTGTACTAATGCACCAAGTGTGAACATCATCCCCTGAGACTTACGTGAGAGCCAAAATTTGCAATAACGTTTTTTAACCAACATTTGTATATGCACATACGTGTGAACTCTTCAACCGCACCTCATTATTTTTCCGCCCCGTCGCAAACTCTAGCTGCCGCTTTTTGATCACAAACTTTCATACGACCAAAAAAAGTAAGTCGCTCCATTCTATTAATGAGTATCGAAACTGACTCTTTTTCTACTTTGCTGCATATTCCAGAGTGCATTGTTGAGATCATAGGTGGGCGATTCTACAGTCAAATGTGCATCAGATTCACAACAGACTTCCTGTTTGCGTAAAGTAGGCCACCATTTACGACGGGGGCTCAATAATTGATGCAACACGTTGCTATTTGTGAAAGTAGTTTCGTTTTAGTTAGGATTCCAGTACACCATATCGTTTCCCACTCTCCAAAACCGTATTTTTCAAGCCGGCCGAAGTGGCCGTGCGGTTAAAGGCGCTGCAGTCTGGAACCGCAAGACCGCTACGGTCGCAGGTTCGAATCCTGCCTCGGGCATGGATGTTTGTGATGTCCTTAGGTTAGTTAGGTTTAACTAGTTCTAAGTTCTAGGGGACTAATGACCTCAGCAGTTGAGTCCCATAGTGCTCAGAGCCATTTGAACCATTTTCGTATTTTTCAACATAATCCCCGGTCAATGCAACTGCATGGCGCCACCTTACTGAGAGTGCGTGTGTGCCCGCGTGGTATCACTGTACTGGTAGACGTTGGTGCCAGCGTCTTTCAGCACCAATAATCTCCCCATCACCCACGTACTGCTTCCCGTGGAATGCGTCCTCCATTGAGCCAAACAGATGGGAGTCAGAAGATGCGAGATCCAGGCTGTAGGGTGGATGAGGAAGAACAGTCCAAAGGAGTTTTATTAGCTGCTCTCGCATGAGCAGACTTGTGTGAGGCCTTGCGTTGTCACAGAGAAGAAGATTGAATTTTTATGGCGACGAGCACACAGCAAGTGTTGCAGCTGTGTGCGGCCGTCCTGGAGATCAGAAATCTACATCTACATGATTTCTCTGCAATTCACATTTAAGTGCTTGGCAGAGGGTTCATCGAACTACAGCCATACTATCTCCCTACCATTCCACTCCCGAACAGCGTGCGGGAAAAATGAACACCTAAACCTTTCTGTTCGAGCTCTGATTTCTCTTATTTTATTTTGATTATCATTCCTACCTATGTAGGTTGGGCTCAACAAAATATTTTCGCATTCGGAAGAGAAAGTTGGTGACTGAAATTTCGTAAATAGATCTCGCCGGGACGAAAAACATCTTTGCTTTAATGACTTCCTTCCCAACTCGCGTATCATATCTCCCACATTCTCTCCCCTATTACGTGATAATACAAAACGAGCTGCCCTTTTTTGCACCAATTCGATGTCCTCCGTCAATCCCACCTGGTAAGGATCTCACACCGCGCAGCAGATTGGAGCGACCTCGTTTCGATGATGTAGACGCCTCGTCCAGCGACTCTCCGTGCTTTTGTTCACTGCTGGGTCTCCGTAGACACTCTGCAACGGCCTACAAATATCTGCGATGCTCTGATTTTCCGCCAAAAGAAACTCTGCTTGGAACACACCTCCGTTACCGAAGCCATTTTGAACGCTGTGAATAGCACCGTCACCCAACTGAACTTAAGAAACCATAGGTGCTTAAGCGGTAATATTCCACGATGCCCCACAGCAAATTTCGCATTTCTTCAGCCGAAATTGGTCGAGAAAAATATATTTGTTCAATAGAACGCCTCTCATAGAATTTAGAGCTTTCGCTGTCTACTCTGCATAGAATTATAGCTAACATCAACACTTTAAGCTTATTTTAAATTATTGTTGTTGTCTGGTTTTATGCAGCTCCCTACCCTAGACTGTCCTGTGCAAACCTCTTCATCACCGCAAAGCTACTGCAGACTACATCCATTCGAAGCAGCTTACTGTATTCAACCCTTGGTCTCCCTCTATAATTCTTACCCCCATACTTTCTTCCACTACGAAATTGACAGTTGGTTGACACCTCAGGATCGGTCCTAACGACCGGTTTCTTTCAACCAAGTTCCCCCATAATTTTCTTTTTGCCCCAATTCAGTTCAGTAACTCTTCATCAATTATTTGATTTACCCATTTAATCTGGAACATTCTTCTGTACCACCACATTTCAGAAGTTTCTGTTCTCCTCTGCTCAGAATTGCTTATCGCATACAGACTGAGTCACTAACTACTGCCACCTTGAATAACTCCGAAAGTATGAGAGTACCTGAAAAGTTTGTGGGATAAATGTTGCATGTGACTACGGGATCCGTAATAGACGTTGGTTTTTCTTTGCTAGGTGGGGTCACGTTAGCGATATAAAGGTGAATTTTTTTAAATGGGATGCTATAGTTTGTTACTGATTTTCTGATAGCGGCTATCGAGACAAATCCAATGATGGGTAACAGTAAGGTCTTTGAAGGTCAATGAAGGTCACAAAGGTGGCATCAACGTCCATTTACAGAAGGTGTTCGAAGTGATGACCACTAGTATCAATGCAGTGCTGCAATCTTCTTATTATGGATTGAGTAGTATTGCTTATCACATCGGCACTTATCGAAGCACATGCTCTGACAGTTCTCTCTCGCTTATCTTCAGGTGTAGTTGGAATGTCTTTATAAACAACGTCTTTTACGAATCCCAACAAGAAAAAATCCAGAGACCTCAAGTCTGGCGAACGAGCCGGCCACGACTCATCTCCTCCGCGTCTAATCCAAC
Organism: Schistocerca serialis cubense; assembly: GCF_023864345.2. Classification (NCBI taxonomy): domain Eukaryota; kingdom Metazoa; phylum Arthropoda; class Insecta; order Orthoptera; family Acrididae; genus Schistocerca; species Schistocerca serialis. The sequence goes on along the minus strand of NC_064642.1, from coordinate 474,200,650 downwards.
GAATTGGGAATTGTCTCTGCAACTCATTTCTAGCCATCAGCGAAAACTCTGTCGGCCACCCATCGTGTTGATACCACATTCTGTTCCTTATTACTAAAAGGTATATCTTCCAATACCAAACCTAAATGTTTCTTGCAGAAATACGGTGTGCTTCCTTCCTACCATTAAGATTTCCTTCGATGAAGTAGAGGCCTATAATTCTGTCCTCCAGAATCCCACGCCATACATTCACCGACCACGGTTTTTGGCGTGCAACTTGCCGCAGTAAACATGGATTTTCTGTTGCCCAGCAATGCATGTTATCAAATTAACATTTCCGTGGTTCGTGAATGTAGCCTCGTCAGTAAATAAAATCAAATTAATATATGTGTCATCAGTCTGAATTCGAAGATAGGCCCATTAGCAGAATTCAGTTTGACGCATACAATCCGTACCAGTTAATTCTTGATAACGATGATATTTATGACGATACAGAACACTAGCAACACTACCCTGGCTCATGCCGGATTCTCTTGCGATTTGACGCGAACTGACACAGGGATCTCGAACCGCAGTCGCAAGAGTACCAATTTCTGTTTCCTCGTTAGTAACTTTCCTTTGCTGGATGTGATGCCTTTGTGTTTAAGATCCAGATGTTCTCGATTTATCATATACGTAATTACATGTATGACGTGTAGGGTGAGATATCTTTCAGCGTACAAGTCTCTAGCTCTCAATGAATTTTGTTGGCATTCTCCGTAAATGAGAAGCATACCAACTTGTCCTTTGAAGGAACACATCATTCACATTTGTTTGAATCGACGATACTGGTCTTGCCGTTCCTATTAGTCTTGTATTGGGAAACCGTTGAATGGTGTTTGCACGTCAATGGCACGTTAGATGGATACACCGCATTCGGCGGAATTTACTTTTTGCATAATACACGAGAGAGAATTGTCAGAGCATGTGCTTCGATAAGTTCCGAAGTACTAAGGAATACCACTCAATCCATGACAAGAAGAGTGCAGCACTGTATTGATACCAACGGTCATCACTTCGAACACCTTCTGTAGATGGACGTTCATGCCATCTTTTTGACATTCGTCGGCCTTCAAAGACCTTACTGTTACACATTATTGGATTCGTCTCGGTAGCCGCTATCAGAAAATAAGTATCAGACTATAGCATCCCATTTAAAAAATCAAAGTTGACCTTCATATCTCTGATGCGACCCCTCCTAGCAACAAAAAACCAACTTCATGTTATGGCCCCCGTTGTCCCATGCAACATCTGTCCCACAAACGTTTCAGCTACTATCACACTTTCGGAATTATGCTATGTGGCAATAGTTAGTTAATCACCCTGTATGTTTCGTATCCGTACAAGGCTAAGTCCAGAGAAATATCTTCAGAAAAATTTCCGAACACTTTAATCTAAATTCGATTTTAAGAAAGGTCTCCTTTTCAGACTTTCCTTGCTATCATCAGTCCGCATGTTATATATTATGCCTACATTGTCTATCGTCTTTTATTTTTCTCCAGAAACGGCAAAAATCATCGACAGATTTTAATGTGCCAATGCCTACTGTATTTTTACATTAATGTTGCGTATTTCCTTCGTGATGAAGTAAGAGCCGGCCCGCAACTATCCGACTGTGCGTTATCACCCTTTCACTCGGTTCTTTTGGAGAGATTAGTAGCGGATACTTTTAATTAAAGTGCAGCTATTCACGGAGGTCCAGTGTGGACTGTAATTACGGCGAGACGTGGTAGATACACTAATACGTTAACGCGGAACCGATAAACACTGGAAAAACATTGGTTCCAATCTGACACTGTAGATTATCTGAATGACGCTGTGACATCCACGCTTTTATTTGACAAACCGTAACAGTGAGTAAAGAGTATGGCTATCGAGAGGAAATAGCGTCCGCTGTTACTGAAACTGTTTTATATGAACGCCTGCAATTATAGTGCATTATTGAAAGAGTATCGCTGACTGTAAGTTCTGAGAAGAGCCCCAATGTCAAATGATTTAAGAAAGATGATAATGAATTCGAAAACCCAGTGAGCTTGGTCCAACACCTGGAAGAGGAAAGCGTGCTAGCCCTGTGGACGCTATTGATGAAGCTGTTGTTTCTGTAACTGACCATGCAGCACGAGCCCAGGCTTGTGCTAGCGCTCGTGCAGTGTAAGAAAATTGTCCGTCCCATGGTCAACAGTACGGGAATCATTAGGTCTAGATTACACCGGTATCCGTACAAGAGTCACGCAATGCACCAATGAAACCTCATGATCAGCAGCAACGATCTGAATTTGCTCTTCGTTTCCTGGTACGGATCGAAGTTGATGACATGTGGCCGGGCAATATTCTGCGGAGTGATGAGACACATTTTACGGTACAAAGTGCAGTGAATACACAGAACTGGAGAATTTTGGGTACTGTTAAGCCGCGTTTGTCCACGAAGAGCCACTGCACTCGCCGTATGTGATTGAGTGGTGTCGATTCACAAGCACCTTCATTCTCAGTCAGTTCATCTTCGAAGAGAAAACACACAGACGGTCTCTCAGATGTCTGCACGTTATCGAGACCTCCTCGTACACCATGTGATTTCTGGTTTGAAAGAACACAACTGTGTGGAAACGACCGTTTTCATTAAAGATGGGGCAACACTCCATGTCGCTCGCCCAGTGAAAGATCTGCTTGATGCAACCTTCCACGAAAGCGTTGTCTCCGAAGGCTTAGGAGATGCATGGCCTGCAAGATCACGTGACCTCAATCCATGTGACGTTTAGGTCTGGGGGCATCTGAAAGAACGCGTTTACCAGAGACATGTTCGGTCCCTACCTGATCTGAAAGCCAATGTACAGAAATATGTTGCTCAGATCCCACTGGAGCTGCTGTGAGCAAATGTTGTGCACTTCGTTTTGCGCATGCAGCACCCCGTTGACATATCTGGTGCTCGCAATGAGCAGCGATTGTGTAAGCAACGGTTAATGATAAAATCAGCTTTATGCCTTTTCGCCTGTTCGACATATTCTACCCACGACCCTTTTCTAATTCATTACACATGGAAACATTTATATACATCTTTCTTTCATTCACATGCCCAGATTTGTACTTGGCGGCTAAAACTGGAGCAAATTTTTTTCCAGCGTAAATCGCTTCCGCATTAATACACTACAATTATATCAAGTTTCGCTGCCATACGGTAATTACAGCCAGCACTGGACTCCTGTGAGTAGGTACACTTTACCAACCCCCCCCCCCCCCCCCTCCCCCAGTCGTATAATCGTATAACTAACTACCTCGGTCGTAGTCTCACACATGTTACATTTGTAACATTTTGGACGAGTTATTGCCCGTTTTGTCCATGCATTCAGCTGGAAGTTCAAAATCAATGATCACCAATTAAACACAAATAAAACAAACAGCATGTTTTTTAGCTTAAATGGGGAAGATAATACTGTCAAAGAAAAACTGGACAGAAAATAAACAGACTGCGTAACAAACACAAAAGTTGATCGTTAGCTGCAATGAACACACAAAGAGGTTAGCGATGAGGATGTCGTCAACACGTTACGGCAGTAGACTACTAGCAATAGTGTGTGACAGGCAGAGCTAAATCTTTAGCAATAGGATTAGTTTTTGGGATAAACGTAATTTATAAAGCACAAGAGCGCGCATTTAGAATAACGTCCGTAATTATCGGCCTGAGGATGCAGAAGGCGTTGGAAACCACTGCATTGAAGATACGTAATATGTAAGCCACAGAACATATGGTCTGTAATTGAAAACCGTTACCATTGTGTATCCCCATTGACGAAAGAGTTCGGATTAACCTCTCATTCGGATCTGCGGGAGGAGACTGTCATGGCGGACGTGACCACGAGAAAAAGATTGAGTATCAAATGGTTCAAATGGCTCTGAGCACTATGGGACTTAACTTCTGAGGTCATCAGTCGCCTAGAACTTAGAACTACTTAAACCTAACAAACCTAAGGACATCACACACACCCATGCCCGAAGCAGGATTCGAACTTCCGACCGCAGCGGTCACGCGGTTCCAGACTGAAGCGCCTAGAACCGCACGGCCACACCGGCCGGCGATTGAATATCCAACGAAAGTGTCGAATGTCAGAAATCTGATTGTGGGAGGGAAGCTGGACATCTGAAAGGGGAAATGCAAATGTCTGTCTAGGTGTGTTGGGGACAGTGAAGTGAAATGAAAAGGCTTGGGCAAACATACGTAATGAGGTTCCGGGGAAGAAAAACAAGTACAGGAAACCCAGAAGAGTAAAGATCAGGACACAAGAAATAGAAACAGCAATTAAAGACAAAAAAGAAGCTTTAGAGGTCTACATAAATAATCCCACAAATGAAAACTATAATGAATATAAAGAGAAAAAATGACAAACACACAACTCGGAACGTTCACGCAGTAGGTTTTATTATCAATGTAGAGCATGTTTTACATGGCAGGCCAACGGTCGCTTATAAAGTGATGGAAACACTCAGTAGACAAGTAAGGATCATTTAAGAGTCAATTATATACGAGAGAAAAAATGGATAACTCATTATAAAAAGTTATGGTAAGATGACACCGTAATTCAGAGATTACCAGAACTAAATGACCCAATAGGCATGACAATATTGATATCAGAGAACTGACGGAAGGTCTAAAAACTACAAAGAATGGGAATGCCGCTTGTTTAGGTGATATTAATATGAAACTGTGGGAATATGGATGGTTATTCCTGCATCTAGGACTTCTTCCCATCTGTAATAAATGTTGGGGAAATAAGGAAGGTACCAAAAGACTGATTAAAAGCTTGAGTAATATCTATCTTTAAAAATGCATTAAAAATGATTATAATAACTAAAGAGATTACCAGAAGTACAGTCTTCTTGATTCAGTCTAAAATTATATGCCAAAATTCAGAGCGCGAGACTAAAACATACTATGAAAAAAGTGATTCAGGTTTTAGAAAGGGGCGGTCAACTATTGACAGTCTTTCTACGTTATGGCAAGCTACAGAAAAGAAATGAAAGTTCAACAGGAAAGCCCATCTTACTTTTACAGTTCTGAAAAGGTATCTGTTAATTTGAAAAGAGAAATGCTATGAAATATAAAGACTGAACAAGGTTATTCGCTTCATCTTATAAATGCTATTTTTAGATCGTGTGACTAGAATAATTGTAATCACGTATGCAGATGACCTAACAAAGCCGGCTGCGGTGGTCTAGTGGTTCTAGGCGCTCAGTCCCGAACCGCGCGACTGTTACGGTCGCAGGTTCGCATCCTGCCTCGGGCATGGATGTGTGTTATGTCCTTAGGTTAGTTAGGTTTAAGTAGTTCTAAGTTCTAGGGGACTGATGACCATAGATGTTAAGTCCCATAGTGCTCAGAGCCATTTGAACCATTTTTTTTGACCTAACAAATGGTTCAAATGGCTCTGAGCACTATGGGACTTAACATCTGAGATCATCAGTCCCCTAGAACTTAGAACTACTTAAACCTAACTAACCTAAGGACATCACACACATCCATGTCCGAGGCAGGATTCGAACCTGCGACCGTAACAGTCGCGCGGTTCCGTAGTGAAGCGCCTAGAACCGCACGGGTACCACAGCCGGCTAGATGACCTAACACTGATTACAGATAATTAAGATGACCTTCGGGTGAGAGTTCGTAAGTTGCAACAGAAAGCTTCCAAATGCAACCTAAAATTATGTGTAGATGAAACGAATGTGATGGCATTTCAGGACATACAAGTAGTAAGATCAAAAGTAGTCTAGAAAAATAAAACTTCTGAGCAAACTAAACATCTTAAACATCTAGGATGCGATTTCAGTTACGAGTACAACAATGATGCGATCCAAAAATTAAACATATTTGCTTCCGTATGTGAAACGATTGTAAAAGTTTGCAGAATAAACCCAGTAAAGAAAGACAGCTGAAATTTTCTAAACCATAGCAGTAGCAACGTTTAATTATACGTATGAAGCATGAATAGCAAGAAGCCGCCAAGAAAGTGGCATATAGGCTCACAAAATGAGGTTTCTAAAGAGAGTGGAAGGATGTGCAAGGTAAGATCACAAAAGAAATGAAGATAACAAGGAAGATTTAGGAATAAGCACTCTAAAAGGAAAAAAAAGTTAAGAAAATAGGAGAAACTGGAAGGAACATGTAAATCGTATGGGTGTAGAAAGACTCCTGGTAAAGACTCTCAAGCATAAATTCACTGCAAGAAGAAATGTAGGAAGACCGTACAAGAGAGTTTTCCTAATATTAGGTTGGTGCACAAGTTCGCAGTATTTTTATTTTACATGTTTATTCATCGATTATCGTTTTTTATTTGCAGATTCAGTAGTGCTGTTTGAATGTACATTTTGCTATTTTGTCATTTGGAGGTAGTGAGTGGAACTGTGGACGCTAGAAAATGGAGTGGCAAGTAGAGATATCGGAACATTTCCGACATATTCTTCTGTTTGAGTTCGGTAAAAGGAGTGACACCAGCGGAGGCAGGGAGAAACATTTGCGCCGGGTACGGGACAATGCCATTAGACAGAGCACGGCAAGAAAATAGTTTTCTCGTTTTAAGGACGATCATCCTGACATTAGTGTCTCTCCATGTTCGGAAAGAACTTCTGGGTTTGATGAAGATCTTTTAAACACAATAACGTACAATTATTCGTGTAACTGTACCCGAGAACTAGCAGATGTGATGAACTTGATCATTCCACCATTGAGCGACATTTGCAAGCAAATAGGGAGGTTCAAAAATCGGGTGAGGAAGTACCTCATGCTCTAAGTCAAAATCCCAAAAATCAGGGGGTGGCTTGGTCGTCGTCAATTGCCTCGTGAACAACAACGATAATTCCTGTCCTGTTACTGGTGAGGAGAGATGGTGTCTTTATGCTAACATAAGGAAAAGAAAGAAATGGTTGAGCCCAAACAATGCAGCAACTCCCCGTAGAAACACATGCCCGTATCCACGAAAGATAACGTTATGCATCTGGCGGAACAGCGACGGTGTGGTGTACTACAAATTGCTTCCCCGAGCTGTAACCATCACTGCTGACACTTAGTGTCAAGACCTGTGAGATCTCTTGCAGACGGAGTCGAAGAACAAGTAGGAAAGTGCGTGAGGTGGTGATACTTCGCCATTAAGTCCGCCCGCATTCTGCTAGACTCACAGAAAGCACTATGCAGCAATTGGGTTGGGAAGTCATTCTGTGCACCCACTTTATTCACCTGATCTTGCGCCCCCAGTTTTGCACTTTTTCCGCTCTCTATCGAATAACCTTCAACGAACTTTCTTTCTGGATTAAAATGGCCCTGAACGTGGCTCGACGAATTCCTCGCCTCAAAACCATGTGATTCCTAGAGTCGCTCAATAGAAAAGTGACCCCGGCGTTGGAAGATTGTTGTGAATAGTGAAGGAGAATATATCATTGATGACTAAAGTCTTTGTTATGTGTATCCGGTGTATTTATTAAAGTTACGGAAAAATACCACGAACTTATGCATCAACCTAATATATGAAGTAAGGAAGAAGATCAAGAGTCGAATACCTCTGGCGACCACAAGTTGCAAAATTCGGCCTACCTCCCCATTAAGACGTACGGTTCCGAGATGTCGCGACCTGCGCTGACATATGGAGAGGAGGTCGTGCACAGAGCTACGGCATGTTTGTGTGCCGGCACAGCATGGGGCGGCAGCAGTGCACGTCGCCCACCGCCCAACGCCCACCTCACTCCGCCGCCTATCGATCAACACGAGCGGCGAAACAAAGCGGACACATGCCGCGCCGCCCACGCACCCACACCCATGCACCCACCCACACACACACACACACACACACACACACACACAAACCAAATTGCGGCCCCCACACACTGCTGACCTGAGCGCGGTCCAGTACTCCGACTTCGACACCTACTGAACTTCCACAGTGTGGGACTCGTTCCACTGATAAACTACGGGACCCCTGCTTGTACTCCCGCGTCCGGCAATCCTGATTTAGGTTTTCCGTGATTTCCCTAAATCGCTCCAGGCAAATGCCGGGATGGTTCCTTTGAAAGGGCACGGCCGACTTCCTTCCCCGTCCTTCCCTAATCCGATGAGACCGATGACCTCGCTGTCAGGTCTCCTTCCCCAAACAACCAACCAACCAACGAACCTGCTTGTACTGTCGTGGACAAAACGTGCGAGACTCCTCGCCTTGTCGTTATGCTGATCCGCACAGCTTTAAAGTCTGCTACACAGCATAACAGGCAAAGCGACGAAGTGCTACCAACATGGACAGGCGTGAAATTGACGAACTATCCAAACTTTGTCAGACTGTTTTCAATCATATGTAAGACTATACGAGAGTTCGGACTTAGATAGTGGCAACTATTTATTCACAACCGATACAAAAGAGTTACATGTTTGCACCTGTTACTGTCCTTCAAAGTAGTCACCAGCGTTGTGTAGAACCCATTACCGTTACTCGTTAATAACAGTATTTTGTTATTTCGATACACATCCCGAATGATTATCACATAAGCGGTGACATAAAGGTAGAAAATTCGTGTTTTAGAGTCCAGAAAGCTCTATGCAACAGAAACTGCAGATCATCTTGCCATTTTCATTGCGAAATTGCCGGCTTATTCATGTCTGGGGTAATAATAGAGGGCTGTTTGCCTGGGTTGTCTGCTAGCGTAGTGAAGGGTCTTTGCTACTGCAACGGAGGTCTGGTTTGTTTTCGGTTCTAATTTCGATGGAGGCAGATAGACTATCAGCAAAGCAATTTGAAGAAATTCTAGCGCCCCCAATACGTTTTAATGCTACATTTATTTTGTACTGGCACCCTGGGGATGTCAATATGAAACTCTTGTACAATTTCATACTTGTTACTACCTTCCTTTTTCTGATTCTGTCAATAATTGAATTGATTTACGTGCGGCACTGAATGATTTTTAACTGAATTTCGTTATGAATCGTCACGCATTGCTAAATTTGCACTCTTTCATGGTAGGTCAGCAACGATAATCCACTATGACTGGTCTGAAAGTTGACACAAACCGCCGAATGCACATAATATTTTGCTAATTCGTAAAGATCTGGGGTACTTTGTCTTACTAGAACAGTTGTGTTATCTCGATAAGCTGAAATTCATTTTTATTAGTAAAGTCTTACTAATTAGCGTTTCTTCTTTCATTTATATCTTATATTTACGTATTGTGTTTAACACACTAATCAGCATTAGTATAGTCTTACACATGACTGAAAACAGTCTGACAAAGTTTGGATAGTTTGTCAATTTCACGTCTGTGCGTAGTATGTTGGTAGCACTTCGTCGCCTTGCCTGTTATGCTGTGTAGCAGACTTTAAAGCTGTGCGGATCAGCATAACGAAAAGGCGAGGGGTCTCGCTCGTTTTGTCAATGGCTGTACATACATACATTTTTGCTGTACTATTATAGTAACATGTAATACCTGAATCTAATCTACATAAATAAATAAATGAATGTTTCATTATATGCGTCCTCTATGCATTCCTAAATCATTCATCGGATTGCATTGTCACGTTGGTGAGTTGTTGGCCGTACGACCGCGAAGGTTCCCAGCCCAAAAAAATAAATCAATAAAGAAATACAGAGTTCAGCACACACAATTCAGGAGATATGACGTCATACACGATGAGATGACACCGCGCGAGAATATCCAGATTTATACATTCACTATTTGAGAATGAGAACATTTATTGACTGGCAACAATCTTTACACAATTTATAATTTCAAACCTTTATCAAAATTTTTATTGCTGAGGCCCCGCAGAAAATGATGAAAAGAGAAAAGGTTATCGATTACTACATTTTTGCTGTACACGGCGTAAAACTGCAGCATCGTGCATGACGTTTTAACATATTACTTCATTACTACCAACCCCATTCACAATATATTTTGCATGCAATATTGACATATATCACTAAATGTGCCGGTACATTAAATCACTGCACAACGCATATTTTGGGAGATACGATGTCATAAACAGTGAGATGCGAGAGAAACTGCCGCGTCAGGCATGATGTTTTGTTGTGTTACTTCTTTATTACTAAAGCTATTTGCAGCACATACCGCAAACGTATTAAAAAAGTATGTAAAACCACGAGGCTATTCCATGCAACGTTATGTCAAAATTTTAAATGAATCGCTCAAGAACTTTCCTAGATTTGCGATTAGGAATAGTAGCTTTTCTATTCGTTTGTTCTTAATAGCAAATTTCGGAAAGTTGTTGGCCGATTGATATGAAATTTTGACACAACTTTGCACTCTAATATGAGCGTGCTTTTATGTACCTGTTTTTGCAACAGTCCGCCAGCGTATTCAATTCAATCATGTCATACTTGAAGCACCCTCAATAAAATACTTACATCAGTACTACTGTTTATCGTTGATTTTGCTCAAACAAAAGGTTTTTATACATTATCCAGGCATAGTATGGAACGGTTAACCGTAAATAAAATATTTTGTACGTTGTCTTGACGAACCAGGCATTTATAGTATTTGCTGTCAAACGTGTGAGACACACACACACACACACACACACACACACACACACAAAGCATTTATTTTCTTGTCAAATCAATTACGCCATCCAATCGAACAGCTGTACGTGGCTCCCTGAAGCGTCGGGAAACCGCCTGACTTATTCGTGTACGCACCAGACGCAAAAACTGAAAATATTGCGTATCCAAAATCTCTTCATTAAACAAATTATAAAACCAAAACGTCTTCTTTCCGTGGCATTGCAGCGCATGGCAGTTACAACTAGTGTTAAATATTACTTCCTTAATAAATTATTGCGTCTTTCCGTCTTTGGATCACTAGAATTAAAGAGTTCTTTTTACACCAGACGCGTCTCGCTTTTATTCATAAAGCGTCATCTGTGGTCATTCTGGAAATACGGTGTTCATAACTGTCTCTACATTTTGATATCTAATGATTAAAAAATTGGCCAGGTGTGAGTCGGACCCGTGCTCTGAGGGTTCCATAATTACGTATCTGGTCAGTTCATTCATTTCGATAATCGAGAATCTCGACGATTTTTGCCGGTTATCGACATTGACACTGGCGAGATATCGGTCCTGGGATTTCCACGACTTTCGAAAATGTCTTAATTTCTGGTTTGAAGCTGGATGACAAATGAAAAAAGAAACATTTTTTCGTACGATATGATTACAGAATAAAAATTTCAGAATTTTTTCCTCTACTCGTACTTTGAAACCTTGCTTCTTGCCAAATCACATGATTCTAGGCTAACGGGAAGTACCCTACAGGCTTTCCTGACTGAGTTTGTGAGTGCCAAACATGTAACATAAATGGCCGTATCTTCTGATTACGTTGACTTAGAAGCTCAATTTTCTTACTCTGCCAAGGCAATATATGTCTCAGTTTGTGACATAAATTTTAGCTTGATACATCTAGCAGCTCCTGTTATCTCACGGACAGACAGACAGACAGCCGGCCGTTGTGGCCGAGCGGTTCTAGGCGCTTTAGTCCGGAACCGCGCTGCTGCTGCGGTCGCAGGTTCGAATGCTGCCTCGAGCATGGATGTGTGTGATGTCCTTAGGTTAGTTAGGTTTAAGTAGTTCTAAGTCTAGGGGACTGATGACCTCAGATGTTAAGTTCCACAGTAATTAGAGCCATTTAAACCATTTTTGAACAGGCAGCCTCTCAAACGACAAATTTTTTCGTGTAATATGATTACAAACCCAAAGTTTTAGGATTTTTTTTCCCTTTGGTTGTACAGCGAAACCTCGCTTCTTGCCAAATTTTGTGATTATACGTCAACGGGAAGTACTTCATAGGTTTTGGTGAGTTTTCGAGTATTAAAGTATTTGATATTAATGGTCGTATCTTTTGATTACATTGACTTAGGAACTTCAATTTTGTACACATCCGAGGGACCGCAAATCTTAGTACGTGATATAAAATTCAGCTTCACGCATCTGCCTTTTCCTGGGAAAAGAGGTTTTTAAAACTCGGACAGACAGACACACGGACTAAATACTGATCCTATAAGTGGTCCGTTTACATCGATTGAGGTACGAAACCGCAAAAATGTATTTTCTTACAAAATTGGCGTACAATTACTTCACGATGTTCCCCTATTTTTTTACGTATTTTGCAAATCATTGCCTTTTCCTTCTGTATTAACGGTGATTGAGAACGGAAGAAACTCGATTGCAAATTCGTTATTGACAATTTTTCTCCGTTTTCATCCGACTTTTTCTTGTTGTTCGTTGGTTCTTTTTCCACTTTTCCTCGCTTTTGTAAAACTTCACAAGAGAAATAATATTGCAATTTAACATATCTTCCCCTCAGCACATTGTTTGGGTTTATTCATTATTTTCTGTGTAGACATATGAATATCCGCAGTGAGATTACAATTTTTCCGCAGTCGATTATAAATGAGTGGTCAATTGTATGCCAGTTTTATACGAACTACTTTTTTTGTCCACAACTACCAAAATTTAGACTGATGATATACGTTACTATGTTGCAATATTTTCAGAATCACCACAGAAGATACTAAATAAATAAACGTGAACCGCATCTGGCGATAAAAATACTATGTAATTGCAGTAATTTGAATACGGAAAAACCAATTATAGCTGATCACTATAGCTGCTATTGAAGAGGGCCACGCAAACATTATTTAATGCATTGTTTTCAGTGCTAGCAGTGTCTTGGTTTTCAACCATTATCTGACTTCAGCTATATTTTTGTAGCTATAGCGTCACACGCACACATATATACACTGTAAACGTCGAACTGATGAGGATTACCACAAGTTTCTGCGCACCAAGTTAACAGCTGTTACTTGATAGTTTACGGAAGCAGCTCCTCTTTGGCAGAAGATGTTCAGGAAATTACCGTTTAATTGCGCTATCAACGCTGAGAAGCCAATTCTCTCCAGTCTTGACTCTGTCAAAACTGTTTTCCTTGTATCTTTCCAACAGTTACGCGTGTGCACAGTTGGCCTAAAATCTTTTTATGCCAATGTCGGTACCCATAGCTGCCTGTGCCCTTCATGGTAACCTCCAGAAAACTACTACTTCTCGGATCTAGTATTCCACGAAATACATCATTTTAATCAATAACTTGCGTGACTGTGCCTTTCTGCATCTGAAAATAATATAAGCAATAATATCACCTTTCAAGAAATGCTGTGACATTAAACTAAAAATTCTTATACTCCAAATTTTGTGTTACTCCCTTCATAAAACGTTTCGTACTGCCATAACAACAACACATAACCATTGTTTTGCCAGTATTCATGTGGTAATAGCTGTAGAAACTTTGCCGGCCGAAGTGGCCGTGCGGTTAAAGGCGCTGCAGTCTGGAACCGCAAGACCGCTAAGGTCGCAGGTTCGAATCCTGCCTCGGGCATGGATGTTTGTGATGCCCTTAGGTTAGTTAGGTTTAACTAGTTCTAAGTTCTAGGGGACTTATGACCTCAGCAGTTGAGTCCCATAGTGCTCAGAGCCATTTGAACCATTTTGTAGAAACTTTCGGGCCAAGAACAAGACTTCACATCCTGTCTGCAAGTATCTATGATCGAAAGACCAATAGAAGGAAATCCACTGGCACCAGTAAGTGGACAGCCAACTCGGATGCCGAGATGCAGGTTCCAAACGTCCACACCAAAAGTGGTGATATGATTCACGCGTGATAGGGAGTCTTCTTTCAAGTAACACTTTATTCTGATATTTTATCCTCGTGTAGATGCTCCCTCAGAAGCTATGAGAAATGTACGGTGTGTGAAAAACATACACTGCATGATGGTGGTGGTAAGATCCTATGGGACCAAACTGCTGAGGTCATCGCTCCCTAGTCTTACACACTACTTAAGCTAACTTAAAACTAACTTACGCTAGGACAACACACACACCCATGCCGGAGGGAGGACTCGAACCTTTGACGGGGAGGAACCGCACGAACCATGGCAAGACGCCTGAGACCGAGCGGTTACCCCGCGCGGCACTGCATGATGAAAACAATGCGGACACTCCATGTAACGTGGATTCGACCACCGTTATAAAAGAGGTTGAGAGTATTCTGTTATCAGTAGAGAAGCACTAGCAGTAGAATGGGCTCGTCAAGAGAGTTCAGTGACTTCGAACGTGGTCTAGTCACCTGCGTAACAAATATTTCAACCATTCTTAAGCTGCCAAAGTCGGCTGTTGCTCACGAGAATGTGAAGTGGAAACACGAAGGAACAACCAGAGCTAAAACAAATCCAGGCAGACCTCATGTACTGGCGGAAAAGAAAAAGAAATCGATTGAAATGAGCGGTTAGAATCACTCCTGGGTTCTAAAGAGCTGCCAGCAGTCCAGCCAGCTAGTACAGTGACTGCGGGTATGGAGTTACATCTAATGGGGTACAGAGACCGTGGGATCGAGCAGCTCCCCGTACCGGTAAGCCGCACATTTCTGTACTCAAGGCTAAGCGACGACTGCGGTGGTGTAAAGAGCGAAGCCACTATGCAGAGGGTGACTGGAAACCAGTGATTTGGAGTCATGAATCACGCTGTACCCTGTGGCAATTTGAAGTTTGGGTTTTGCGAATGCCTGAAGAGCGGTACCTGCCATCATGTGCAGTTGCGATAGGGAAGTTCGGAGGAGGTGGTATTACAGCATTGGGATGGTTTTCATACTTAGGGTGTGATCCCCTCATTGTGCATAAGAAAACACTACAGATGGAAGGACATGAACCCAATTTTCCGCACTACCTACGGTAGAGGAAAATTTCAGAGACGACTATTGTTTGTATAAGTATGAAAATGCAGCCTGTTCGCAGCAGCATCCGTGAGGCAATGGTTTGCGGACAGTAACAGTCTGAAATGGCCTGCCCTGCCCAGAGGCCAATGGAGCACCTTCAGGAAGAGTTAGAACGTCCACTTCGGGTCAGAAGTCAGCGTCCAACGCATCTCTGGTTTCGGCTCTTGAGGCAGAATGGGCTACCATCCCTCCAATGACACTCGGACATCTCATTGAAAGTGACCCCAGCGGAGTTCAAGCCGTCATAAAGGCGAACGGTGGACACATCCCCATATTAATGTCCAGGAGTAGGTTCCCAGGTATTTCTGATGAGATATTGTAGTCTTTAGCTCCTAACCGAAACGAAAAAAACATCGGCATCTACAATTATGCACCACACGCGACTGTGTGTAATTCGTACTAATATTAGGGATTTTCTGCTATACTCCATTCACATGTTAACTGTAGCGAAGTGACTGTCTATATGCCTCTGTATGCACCAATATTTTACCTAATGATACCTAACCGTGATATACATCAGTGGCAGCATAACTGTCGCGCTGACTTTCTCGAATACAGGTTCTCCAAATTTATCCACCAGAAATTGTAGAGGACGGCGTCATCTTTGTTCCGAAGATGCCGTTTAAGTTCACCGGGTATTTGCAGTGTGGATTCATAAGGGCTGTATTACGCTGCTGGCGTGACTCTGACCTCGTTCGGTCTGCTGTCTTGCCTAGTTGACGACGACGACAAAAACCTTACAATTGGCCACACTAGTGTTTTTTGCGATTTTCTTTAGAGGTGTACTGCGCTTTTGCAAAACCCTTTCAACAAATCTAAATCTTCTATTCGCCTTACCTAATACTGCTCGTTCCATTCCATATCGCTTTTTAGGATGTCGGAGAGTGCGGAACTTAACAATGAAGATGGTGATACCACTGATGGTGATGATGACGAAGAAGAAGAAGAAGAAGAAGAAGAAGAAGAAGAAGAAAATTGGCAACACAGCCTTTTGATGTCTATAGAAAGTGAAAATAAGGTTTTGTACTTAAAAGTGCATACCAACCATTTATTTTATTCTTGTCTAGTTGAGGTCTTTTGAGGATTACCGGAGAATTTCAGTTTTTCGTATTCTGTCGCTTTCTCTTCTCCTTCATTCACTACTCCTTAATAATTTCACTGCATCTTGTTTTCCTCTCCTCTTCAGCTTATTCAGAATTTCCATAAAAGCTGATAAAATCATATGACAGTACTGAATGTGCGTAAAATGATGTAAGCTTCTCGACTATTTTTACTCCGTTGACCGAACAAGAGTATTATTTGTTTCTGATCTAAATGCAGGAGTGCAGTGTGTTTCCAATGTCACTCTAGTAGAGAACGAAGATACTGATCTCATCTAGGATGGAAAGTATTACAACTATAACCATACCTGACACAGTCAGTTAAACCCAACATTGTCACAAAATGAATGTTTATTGATACGCGATGTACGTGGTACCCTGTGGGATTATAATCTTGTGCTGTTTGTATACACGCAGGTAATATTGTTTGTGTATGCACGTATATCACATTATATTCGTCTCTCTCTCTCTCTCTCTCTCTCTCTCTCTCTCTCTCTCTCTCTCTCACACACACACACACACACACACACACAAACACAAGCTCAGCGCACGCGCGCTATAGCGCAAAGATGTGTTCACGCTAACACTACTTTTGGTTACTCCGAATGATCCATTCACCAATGTCAAATTTACTTCACGCTATGCCAGCGTCGAAACTGAAGCCCAGGGTCTTCCATATGAGACTACAACGCTACCGCGAAACCACGAACGAACTTTTACCTAAGGATTTTCTTTAGTTACTATATTTAATATAACAATTTAAATGGGTTTCAACGCACTGCGAATATCCACAGCTCCGCTTTCGTGCTTCTACCCCCTATCATTGAAAATATTGAGTTCCGGTCACTCACTCATACAAAGTCTTAGTTCTTAGCCTTAACAGCAGTAGTGACAGTAGCTTTTTATTTTCTGTCCACCCTGCACAAGGCACGAAACCGTTAGACGTCATTTTACTTTCTCAGGCTGCTTTAGTGAACAAGTCACTGACTACTGTAGATTACAGCAAATCTTTTCCTACTTTTTAACTAATTTATCTAGGCATGTCGAAAGGACTGAATACTTTCCAGCGAACAGACGCAGTACGGCAGTGAAATGAATATCACAGTTATCAAGAAAATAAAGTATTGAACCAATATCGTCCAAAAATCAGCACTTCTTGCACAATGATGTACCAAGACTTGATGTACTTCAAGGAAATAAGATATATTCGATATTCTTATGGGGCAGTGTCCGTCAGTTTGCTTCGATGTAAGCCCTATAGTACACCTAACAACTAATTAGCGAGGGACTGCATATTGCGTACATGTTATGACCCATCTTCCAGGAGAGAGAAACTTCCCCTGCTGTGATGCGAGGGACTTGTGTATTGCGTGTATTGTCTCGCTACGCTCTGCATTGCTGAAGTACGCCAGTGGCTCCTTCGGAAGGGAAGGGTTTCTGAGAGCTGCCTTTTCTACTCGTTTCATTGGCAGAAGTGTCAGAAGAACAAACTATCGTGGGTCCCGGTGATGTGATGGCTAGGGGAGGTTTGCATAGAATAAAATCCTCTGAAATATGTATTCATTTGTGCTTAAAATATCTGAAATATGCAAGTAAAATACGCTCGTAAACTATTCACATACATGCTCAAACAGAAACGTAAATTTAATTTGCATTGTTTGGCTCGAAAATAACAAAATTCAATTAGCATTTATGTAATTTACAGAACTATGCTCGATTTCTGCTTGATTCACCTTTATTGTCAAAAATAGTTCAGCACGATAAGATTCTGCTGTGTGGCACATGTTACTAACCAATACAATTCTATTACATGGCGAAATATTGTTACTCGCGTTTAGAAAAAAGTGAATATAAATTAGTTTCCATAGTCGAATGCTTTGTATGATTTCATTTCGATGAAATGAACTTTAACTTACGTATTGTGAGACTTTAAGATACTTCTGGAATACTGACAAAGGAAAACAAGGAAAGAAAAATCGTTTCATACACTCTCCTTACACATAAGTTCACAATGAAATGGTTACAGTCCGTGATATATTACGAACAAATAATTTTTGATTTGATCGGACAAGCTCTATTAATGATTTAGTGAAATTGTGCCGTCGTAGTAATTATACTTTTACTAATTTGCGGGCAAACTATCCATCGCATAACTCATTACATCATCTTGAATTAATCAATAATCAGCACAAAAGCTTGCATCCTTCTACGTCATTTTAGCTAGCATCAAGGGGATCCGGAAAGCTCTCTAATTCCAATGTTAAAATAACGCTTATAAATTACAAGCTTTTAAGAAAGTATTTGAGTTTGGAAGTTGAAATTTTCACAGGTTATTTATTGGAGTATTGGCTTAACACAGCGGTTTTTAAAATTTTGAATTCAGTTGTTAGAAATTAATTTTTCTATTGTAATGAGAATTCGCTACTTTCTGTGTCTTTTTGTTTATAAATCCAACAATATACAGGTTTGTAGAAAAAGACAGTGTTAAGTTACGCTGAAGGGACTGTGTAACATTTCCTGAAAATCTGAAGCAAATTGGCTTGGTAGATCCTGCGAAAACATGTTATTTGCATGAAAAAATAAAACTTTTGGAACTCCAGCGGCAAAGTTTGGATTACCATTTTAGAGTATTCCAGGACCATAGGATGGATTATCTTCATCTTCTACAAACTCCTCCTCCAGCTTCCTCTTTGACCTCGTCGTGTTTACTCTGGCTTGCATTTCGAGGCAATTTACAGCCCTGCCACCAGCCCGAAGACATTCCTTGTCTAAAGCAAGCATCGTTCGTACCATGTTGAAAGCTATCTTCATTCCCACATTTCGAGATACTTCGTACCTTACAACGTTGCTATCACTGAAAGTAGCAACAGCATCACACACACCAAAGTGGAGTGTTTCTACGGCAACAAACAAAGTCATGGGGGTTCTTGACCATACAAAACTATTTACACATCTTACACAGTTTGCAAAAATTCAGTTTAGATCTGACTCATCAAATACTTCATTCATATACGATTTACCCATAAAACATTCATACTTTTCACTACCTGAGCCCAGCTTCTGCGAAGTACTTTCTTTCTCACTTTCATTGCAAGGGGCAGGTGCACTACCTAGGTTAGATTCACACACTTTGTTATCGTCTTTATTGTTTACGATAATAACACCTACCTCTGGTTTTCCAACATTTCTCCTTTTCTTAAAAGCCTTCAGAGGATTTCTAGTCACTTTATGTTTACCCACGATTATCCTTCAATAAAACAGAGACTTCAATGAATAGAATTCACTACGAATATTTTCAGGACTACAAAAGAGTAAATAAACATGAAACACACGACAATCGAACGAGCGATATGTATCGTACTATTATAGGCTAGCAGCAACACTTACTTCGTAACACTTATTTTCTCGCACATCACTAAAATGTACATGATGAACACACAGATTCATGAGTACAACATTTGACAACAGTTTAACA
Organism: Schistocerca serialis cubense; assembly: GCF_023864345.2. Classification (NCBI taxonomy): domain Eukaryota; kingdom Metazoa; phylum Arthropoda; class Insecta; order Orthoptera; family Acrididae; genus Schistocerca; species Schistocerca serialis. The sequence continues at coordinate 474,181,258 of NC_064642.1, read as the reverse complement.
GCGCCCTAGTGTGTCATATCCATGCAGAAAGTATTTCAAAAATATTTTAAAAATAGTTGTAGTCATCTTAACTGAATAAATTATATATCAACTGAAGGGGGAAAGTCCGCCGATTTTTAAAATGGAAAAAAGTAAAAATTGGACATTTCATGATTTTGAACATTTCTGGAGCCCCTTAAGGACACACAAATTGTACACTGTCAAGTAACATTAATGTGACCATCTGTCAAAAACCTGAATAATCACCTTTTGCAGCGTAGATCGCTCTGAGACGTGCAGGAAGATAGTCAGTGAGGTTCTGGAAGGTACTGGCAGGGTTGTGGAGTCATGACGACTCCAGGGTCATGGCCAGCTGCTCTGGGTCTCTCGGTTGGGGATCCATGGCGCGAACAGAACGAGCAAGGTGGTCCCACAAATTCTCGATTGAGCTTAAATCCGAGGAGTTTGGTGGCCAGGGGAGTATGGTAAACTCATCCTGGTGCTCTTCGAACCGCGCACATACAATGTGCGAGCTGTGCGACACGTTGCATTAGGACAATGGTACAGGGTGTTTCAAAAATGACCGGTATATTTGAAACGGCAATAAAAACTAAACGAGCAGCGATAGAAATACACCGTTTGTTGCAATATGCTTTGGACAACAGTACATTTTCAGGCAGACAAACTTTCGAAATTACAGTAGTTACAATTTTCAACAACAGATGGCGCTGCGGTCTGGGAAACTCTATAGTACGATATTTTCCACATATCCACCATGCGTAGCAATAATATGGCGTAGTCTCTGAATGAAATTACCCGAAACCTTTGACAACGTGTCTGGCGGAATGGCTTCACATGCAGATGAGATGTACTGCTTCAGCTGTTCAATTGTTTCTGGATTCTGGCGGTACACCTGGTCTTTCAAGTGTCCCCACAGAAAGAAGTCACAGGGCTTCATGTCTGGCGAATAGGGAGGCCAATCCACGACGCCTCCTGTATGTTTCGGATAGCCCAAAGCAATCACACGATCATCGAAATATTCATTCTGGAAATTAAAGACGTCGGCCGTGCGATGTGGCCGGGCACCATCTTGCATAAACCACGAGGTGTTCGCAGTGTCGTCTAAGGCCGTTTGTACCGCCACACATTCACGAAGAATGTCCATACAGCGTGATGCAGTAATCGTTTCGGATCTGAAAAATGGGCCAATGACTCCTTTGGAAGAAATGGCGGCCCAGACCAGTACTTTTTGAGGATGCAGGGACGATGGGACTGCAACACGGGGCTTTTCGGTTCCCCATATGCGCCAGTTCTGTTTATTGACGAAGCCGTCAAGGTAAAAATAAGCTTCGTCAGTAAACCAAATGCTGCCCACATGCATATCGCCGTCATCAATCCTGTGCACTATATCGTTAGCGAATGTCTCTCGTGCAGCAATGGTAGCGGCGCTGAGGGGTTGCCGCGTTTGAATTTTGTATGGATAGAGGTGTAAACTCTGGCGCATGAGACGATACTGGACGTTGGCGTCATTTGGACCGCAGCTGCAACACGGCGAACGGAAACCCGAGGCCGCTGTTGGATCACCTGCTGCACTAGCTGCGCGTTGCCCTCTGTGGTTGCCGTACACGGTCGCCCTACCTTTCCAGCACGTTCATCCGTCACGTTCCCAGTCCGTTGAAATTTTTCAAACAGATCCTTTATTGTATCGCTTTTCGGTCCTTTGGTTACATTAAACCTCCGTTGAAAACTTCGTCTTGTTGCAACAACACTGTGTCCTAGGCGGTGGAATTCCAACACCAGAAAAATCCTCTGTTCTAAGGAATAAACCATATTGTCTACAGCATACTTGCACGTTGCGAACAGCACACGCTTACAGCAGAAAGACGACGTACAGAATGGCGCACCCACAGACTGCGTTGTCTTCTATATCTTTCACATCACTTGCAGCGCCATCTGTTGTTGAAAATTGTAACTACTGTAATTTCGAAAGTTTGTCCGCCTGAAAATGTACTGTTGTCCCAAGCATATTGCAACAAACGGTGTATTTCTATCGCTGCTCGTTTAGTTTTTATTGCCGTTTCAAATATACCGGTCATTCTTGAAACACCCTGTAGATGGTATAACAAATAGCGTCTAGGGGTGGACATGGTCCCCAAGAATACATGTATACCTGTGTTGATCCATGCGTTTCAGAATAACGAGATCATCCAGGGAATGCCACGAAAACATGCTCCAGACCATAATGACCCCTCCTTTGGTCTGTACCCTTCCGACGATTTCTGCAGGGTGTCTGCTTTTAGAAATTTTACGCAGTACACGCCAATGGCTATCCGTCCGTTGGAGCATAAACGTGATCCATGTGAAAAGGCCTCCAGTCGCCACTCGGTGAGCACCCAGTTGTGTTATTGGAGTGCAAATTCCAGCCTTCGTCGCCGACGAGTAGCCAACATGGGGACACGAAACAGGCGCCTGCTGCGGAGCCCCATACCCCAAGTTCAGTAACGGTGGTTGATGAGACACTGTTGGTAGCCTATTGGTTGGGCGATCAGTTGCTCAACAGTTGCACGTCTGTTCGCCCGTACACATCTCTGCAGCTGTAGTCCTCCCCTGTCTTCTATGGCCCTGATGCAACACAGTTGCCTTGGCGGCGATTTTGGATAGCGCCATTTTGCCACACACGGTATACTTTAACCATAATAGCCGTTTCGGAAATTCTTCCACATTGGGCCCGAAAGCCAATGATCACGCTCTCAGGACATCAGATAAATCGCTCAGTTTTCTCATTACGACAACGACTGCACGTTCCGCGTTCCCCCTGACACACTTTATATACCCTTCACAGCTAGTGCTGCCACCTGTCGTCTGTGAGCTGTTGTTGCACGTTGACGTCAAACAAAGGCAGTGGTCACATTAATGTGACGGCCCGTGTAATTTTAAACAAAACAAACTCTGAACCCAGTAACAGCTGACTTCGGAAGTCCATCCGTAGGGCATTTAAAGGCCAGCTTGAGGCTAGAGAATAGACTCAGATATTCGAAAAATGCAGAAGCAGGAGCTCCGCTTCCCTGTGCAGTGAATCGGAGCTACATTTCATTTGGAATTCGTGAAAATTTCGCTCTTGAGTAGCATCTGAACTCTATTCAGCGGTTTCATGGACTTTGCCGATTTCTCCAGTGCGATTCTGAGAAATCGTGTTACTTAAAAGATGTGGATGCTGGTCAAGTGATCGAATTTTTTGCGAGCTATGCACAATCGGAACTTTTCTGTACTTGTTACTTGAGGAAACGGGTTAGCATTCTAACTGGAAATTGCCTCACCATTCCGATGGTGCATTCATTAGTGTTGTGCCGGACGAATAAAACACCCGTCGGCACTGTGGTGAACTCATAGACTTACTGCTGGAGTAGGCCGAGTGGATACCACAACACATGTAAAATATTACATCACTTCATTATAACTTCAACAAGATGAAATACTTAACTTTGAAACAATTCGTGTTCACAGGACTGTCTGTGTACATTTGTTACTATCACTGAACATTAATGTGTCACTTGATACAGTATAGAATAACAGTGTCTTCTCTCACTGCACAATTGATCATAAACCTTGCTACATAGATCTAATACATTTCTCGCGCTGCTGGCCCTCTAGTGAGACGATGTTGTCATCTTGGACGATGATTGCAGAGTGGGGCTGAGCGGCACACCGCTCGGACGTAAGTCCTGAACTGTGGCGGCGGCGTATGGAAACTCTTGGGGCCGTGTCTACGCCGAGGTCTCTCATTCTTCTCTGCGTCTGGCAGAAACTGTGCTTACTTGTGGTTCCTTCGTGATGTAACAAATTTGTCATGGTACCTCGTTCTTTGGACGACACCACAATCAGGATGAAGAAAAGTTGATGGAAAAATCTTGGAAAATTAATAGCTATTTAAAGAGAGATGTTACAGTAACCATCAATATGTCCGATTGAAGACATAGGGTAGTAGCACCTGCAAATGTACTTACTTTCTTGACTGCACCAATAAAATATATTATATATAAATTTAAAAGCAGTCTTGTTTCATGAATCTAAGAAGGCAACTACGAATAAAGGCAATGCGACATTTGCTGGGTTACTATCACATTAACGCCGACTACTGCTGTAATATATATTTTACATATTTTGTTAGGTTAATTTCAGCCATTTTAGAAATTAAAATCACCTATAATTCATATTACTTTGATCTCACAAGAAATATCCCTGATTCGGATTTCCTATTGTTCTCTCACAGGCGTCAGGAAAACGGTGGTACATAAAATTCCACCAATAAGAAAAGAAACAAAATATCTGCCTAAGGAAATTACGAAATAAGAACTCACATCCAAACCCATATGTGAAATAAGTTGTGTTTCAACAGAATAAATAACTCTTTTCCAAGTCAAACTGAAAACCAAGTAACGCTTCCTCCCCCTTCGCCGGCCGGTGTGGCCGAGCGGTTCTAGGCGCTTCAGTCTGGAACCGCGCTACCGCTACCTTTGGTTTAAGTAGTTCTAAGCTCTAGGGGACTAATGACCTCAGATGCTAAGTCCCAAAGTGCTCAGAGCCATTTGAACGTCCCCCTTCGATGCGTTCCAATAGTTGTCTGGCAGACGTAGAGAATAGAACACTGTTGATGGCTATGGGACACTATCGAGAGCGATACGACCATCAGTCACACCTGTCAACTACGACAACGCAAACGCAACACTACACAACGGACGCACTGCCATCCACATCATACAACAACGCACTTCAGATACAGCTCAGAGAATGCCTGTAGCGTTCCACTTCCAGTGTTGCAGAGTCCCTTAGTTTTTCGACAGCTAATTAGTGACGATGAGGTAGTTTAGTGTTTCGTCGACGCAGAAGCCCCTGACCGAACACTGGTTCTATTGAGGAAGTGTGGGGTAAGAATCAGTCTTTGTCATTTTCAAGACTCTTTCCTACAATCCGCGTAAGGGGATTTACAGGAATCGTGGATAACGTGAAACATGATGGTGGGACTCAAGTGTGAATCTTGCTCTCCCCGATGCCGAGACCTGTCTGTCAACGACTGGAGCACTTCACTCGCTGTCTCATCAGCAGGCGCGCGACTTTCCTTTCGCCACTTTACTGAGGTACAGCAGTCTTGCCACGCGCAGCCTTCGTTGACAGGATTTCATTCCCTATGTTAACAGCTGTCACGACACGTAAATTTCTGAGCAAGTCTGGCAAACGTTACTTTCTCTTGCACTTAGCTACATTAAGTAATTTCCATCTCGAAGTAATTTTTAGTCCTCGTAACTATCTTTAATGGATTTTGCTCTTTGCATAGACAATATTTAATTATTCTGCGCAAGTACTTGACTTGCTCTTGGAAGAAGATTATCTCATTAAGGGAGAAGTGAATGTGACAAATATTCTACAGTACTGTGCAATTTAGCGTACCTTCAGTCCGCGTATGAAACGAAGACGGAATGCCTTGTGAACCTCAGGGGAGAGTCATCATAGAGTTTCTAGGGTTCTTCAGCATATGCCGAAGAATGAAACATTATTTTAGCAAGGGCGCTAATAACCTCGCTGTTGAGACCCATAAATAAAAACACACACACATTACATACAGAATGTCCGAAAACTTTAGGGTCAAAACTGTAAAAATGGTACGGCAGAATAAAGTGAGCAGTTGTGAATAAGAAACTAATTGTCAGAAACGAATATTTAGTTATTTATTGACATAAACAATTTACAGTATATGGCAACAACTTAAACTCGTAACAACTGGTCACAGCGACTACCGCCAGCATCAGTGTATGTATTGCAACAAAATCCATTGACATAAGACAACTCTGGTTTCAGAATTATTCGGCCCTATTGCCCAAACGTTGTTTACGACAGGGGTGCAACTGCTACTACACCAGAATTCTCCATGCTGTGTTGTTTCGAAGTGTGCGCATTTCGTGGGTGAAGTGACGACTGTTTATTGATGAATTTTCTCCTACACCGTCCATCTCCACATCATTAATCTGCAATGTGCGAGCCATTCTCCGTCGAAAAAATGGTTCAAATGGCTCTGAGCACTATGCGACTTAACTTCTGAGGTCATCAGTCGCCTAGAACTCAGAACTAATTAAACCTAACTAACCTAAGGATATCACACACATCCATGACCGAGGCAGGATTCGAACCTGCGACCGTAGCGGTCGCTCGGCTCCAGACTGTAGCGCCTAGAACCGCACGGCCACTTAGGCTGGCTCCGTCGAAATCCTTGACTAGTTCTCCGAATCTAGGAATACATAACTTTGCGTTCACTGCTATACATTTCTCCTAATTAGGTTGACGCCTGTTGAGTAACTCTTGTCTCCACATTTGTTACATTCACTCGGTTTAGGACCCCCTGCCATTCCGCCATTTTTATAATTTCGATAAAACATGAATCTGGCACTAACCCGCACGTTGGTACGAACAGTACAGTGTTTTACTGGACATGATCCTTTCGCAGGTGCTCTACTTCTTTCGTCCTCGGACCTTTGAAGTGACTTACCCAGCAAGTTAATGGAGGACCTACAGTTTGACACCAACTCCGAATCACAAAGGAACTTCCCATTATTCACATTGACAAATCGGTGTAAGAAGTGAAAACAACTGACTGTGGACTCTGGCATTTAGCCACCGAACCGCGCAGCTCTGCTGTACATTATCTGATAAAAGCATCCGCACAGCTGCTAGCGGACATTAATATTGAGTGAGTCCATCCATTGTCTTTATGACGGCTTCGGCTCTGCTGGGGACACTTTCAACGAGTTGTGTGAATGTCTGTGGAGGAGCCCTTTCTTCAAGACCCGAAACCAGAGAAGATAGTGATGTTGGACGCTGGGGTCTTGAGTGAAGTCGACATGCTAACTCATCCCAAAGGTGTTCCATTTGGTTTATGCCGGATCTCTCGGCAGGCCAGGCCATTTCCGGAATGTTTATTGTCCAGAAACCGTTGCCTCAAAGATGCTGGTTTATACCACTGTTCTGGACTTCACTATTAGCAATACACGTGGTGGCAAGTAACGTCCTCCAGGCGTTCGCCAAACCCAAACAGTTGCATCGGATTGCGACAGTGTATATCGTGATTCTTCACTACAAGTCACTCACTACCAGTCATCCACTGTACAGTACCATCACTCTTTACACCACCTAAAGCGTCGCCTGTCGTTGACAACAGCAATTTGTGGCTTATGAGGAGTCGCAGTCGCAGTTGTGGCAGTTGGACCGCTGGTAGTACTTTGCCACTCACGAACGCTACGTTCCACCGATTTCGTGCAATCCTTTCCAATAATCCTCCGCAATGTTCTGCGGTGCCGGCCGAAGTGGCCGTGCGGTTAAAGGCGCTGCAGTCTGGAACCGCAAGACCGCTACGGTCGCAGGTTCGAATCCTGCCTCGGGCATGGGTATTTGTGATGTCCTTAGGTTAGTTAGGTTTAACTAGTTCTAAGTTCTAGGGGACTAATGACCTCAGCAGTTGAGTCCCATAGTGCTCAGAGCCATTTTTGTTCCGCGGTCCCTGTCCGTCAGTACATAGAGTCTGCCTGGTCTTGGCTATTCCTTCATGTTTCCACTTCAGTCGCATCATCAATAGTCGACTTGGGCTGCTTTAGAAGGGTTGAAATGTGTCTGATAAATGCGTTGATCACTAAGTGCTAATGTAGTTTGTAGTTGTCGTCACCTGTGGACTGGGTAAAATCAGTGTTTTTGTGTAATTTCTTACTTCTGCACAGCTCAAATGGTTCAAATGGGTCTGAGCACTATGGGACTTAACTTCTGAGGTCATCAGTCCCCTAGAACTTTGAACTACTTAAATCTAACTAACCTAAGGACATCACACACATCCATGTCCGAGTCAGGATTCGAACCTGCGACCGCAGCAGTCGCACGGTTCCAGACTGTAGCGCCTAGAACCGCTCGGCCACTCCGGCCGGCTCTGTACAGCTCACTCTTATTGGAATTCCAAAAACATTTTTATGTTTATTGGGCTATTTACGTCAAGTACTCAAATTTTGGAGCCAATAATTTAAAATTTGAAGGTACCAATGAAATTTCGAGTCAATGATATTTATTGCCAGAAAAAAAAATAGAAAAAGAATTACAGTACTGTTATATACAATGAAACATGTTATTATCCTCTAAAAATATTTACAAAGCATTTGAAATAAAGAAAACTAACAATAATCATAAGTTCAGTATACAATTTCGCTTTCATAGTGGACAACGGTGTGATAAACTTTGAAGCAGGGGGAGATACACAACCCAAGATTACATTTGGTGGACACATATGAGGTGTCCTTTTTTTCCAGCCTTTCCTGTTGAACATTTCTCCTTTTCGCTACACACCACACACCTCTTTTGTCATTTTTGCTTCCCTTCTGGAACGTTAACACGATTAGGGAAGTGCTTTTCTGAGAGTCGTGCTAATTTTGATGATCCACGTGGAAACACAGCCCTGTCTCACCATCTGAAAACTCGTCAAGGACTTCATAAATCATTTGCTCCAAACGTTTATCCTGTTCACTGCACATATCGGCCGGCCGGTGTGACCGTGCGGTTCTAGGCGCTTCAGTCTGGAATCGCGTGATCGCTACGGTCGCAGGTTCGAATCCTGCCTCGGGCATGGATGTGGGTGATGTCCTTAGGTTAATTAGGTTTAAGTAGTTATAAGTTCTAGGGGACTGATGACCACAGATGTTAAGTCCCATAGTGCTCAGAGCCATTTTTTTGCACATATCGAAAAGAAAATCAACACGAAAACACTCATAACGAATGAAACTGAGAGGATGCCAACGCCAGACAACGGCTATGAAGTAAGCTACAATAACAAAGTCTTTCATTAAACACAAAGTATTCCACCGAGTTCTCTGCTGGCATCTAGCGCTCGCAGTTGAAACTACGAAGCCTGCAGACCACTCAGACTTCGAGGGAATCTTAAATATATGTTTGACCCCACAGAGAAACATTGCAACTGGCGATACGTAATATTACGTTGGCCGCACAATTCTGTGTCCTTCTGAAGAGCCCGCATCTCGTGGTCGTGCGGTAGCGTTCTCGCTTCCCACGCCCGGGTTCCCGGGTTCGATTCCCGGCGGAGTCAGGGCTTTTCTCTGTCTCGTGATGGCTGGGTGTTGTGTGCTGTCCTTAGGTTAGTTAGGTTTAAGTAGTTCTAAGTTCTAGGGGACTGATGACCATAGATGTTAAGTCCCGTAGTGCTCAGAGCCATTTGAACCATTTGAACCTTCTGAAGACGTAATATTGCGTCGGCCACACGCTAAGTGATAGTCGACTTGGGCTGCTTTAGAAGGGTTGAAAGGTGTCTGATAAATGCATTGGTCAGTTGACAGCCAGTGACTAGTCCATATTCGATCTCATTGAGCTCTCTTGACCCACCTCTTCTGCTTTCACCGCTTCTCTCCTGACAACACAGTACACTCCGCCTCCTTTTGTACTGTCGCGTCCACCTGCGGTGACAACTAGAGATCAAATCCGCTTTACATAGGACTGTCCGAATCCCTTTTATCAGTGGTACACAATGAACGTTCTTCAAATGGTTCAAATGGCTCTGAGCACTATGGGACTCAACATCTTAGATCATCAGTCCCCTAGAACTTAGAACTACTTAAACCTAACTAACCCTAAGGACATCACACACACCCATGCCCGAGGCAGGATTCGAACCTGCGATCGTAGCAGCCCCGCGGTTCCGGACTGCAGCGCCAGAACCGCACGGCCACCGCGGCCGGCAATGAACGTTTCTAAAGCCATGGAAAGGCACTTGGACACGATCAGTCGTCGGTTGCAGAAGCCAATGTCATGCATTTGTCTCCGTATAGACTTGGTGAAAATGTGTTCATGGTGCCCTAAGTTAAAATAGGCAGCAGTCTGACTCAAACAAGACTTCAATCGCCTAGAACAGGTTTCGGAGGTGACAAGAAGTCCGTTGGTCAGACATTTATAGCGTCCTGCATGATAATTTGTGCTTATTAAACATTGTATTTGCTGCTTCGGAGATGCCGCCTAGACGCTGTTTTCGTCGGAAACCCTAATTCTTGTGTGTGTGTGAGTTTCTAAGGGACCAAACTGCTAATGTCATCGGTCCCTACACTTACACACTGTTTACACTAACTTACGCTAAAGACAGCATACACACACTCATTCCCGAGAGATGACTCGAACCTGCGGCGGGAGGGGCCTCGCAATTAGTGACGTGGCGCCTCTAACCGCGTGGCCACTCCGCGCGGCCCGTAATTCTTCTGTTGTCTTCGATAAGATATGATCCTCGCGTCTTGCGCGGCTCACCATCCCTCGCTCAATGTCGGTTTATTCGCGACGTCCTGCCATGTCCACAGTGCACTTGCCAATACGAGACTATTCAGGTACCATGTCGACATTCTCCATTCTCTCCATATCCTGCGTCTACCCGAAACGTTTGGGCGTCATTCACGGCCCGTCTTGAAATGGGACAACTCGTCCCGTGCCCTTTCGTCACTCAAACATGAATAAGCTCCCAGTAATTAACAGCGTAACGTAGAGGAGTACTGTAATACACGACAGGAATGTTCAGAATGATTCCAAATATTGCAGACGCGGCAGATGTGTAGAACATTGTGACAGCCGCAAGTGATTGAGACTGCAGAGATATCACATAGTAGCGCCCTCTCGTGTTTGAGTTACGGCAGTGAGGGGCAGTCGAACGAAGTGGAAACGTGGAAGCAGCTGACACTACTCCTCGGTCGCATCAAAGGGCGCAATATCAGCATATTAGTGAACTGTAACGTAGCGGGATAATCGATCTCGGTAGAACCGGTTTCACATACTCTGGCGTTTCGGCTCGTACGGAGTATGCTGCTATAACACTGACCAGTGGACAGTATGGAGTCGTACATAATATGGCAACAATATGGGATGATTATCATCTTCTCTGCATGACCATAGGGACCACGCTGCTTCGTCCACACTGCGGGAAGGAAGAAAAGGAAGATTAGGGTTTAGTGTTCTCTTGACGTCGGTGCTCTTAGGAAATAATGATCCTGACATTCTACTGAAGCGATTTAGGAGAATCACAGAAAACATAAATCAGAATTTGATTTAAGCCGCTCCGCTCTCGAATAGCAGTCCAGTGTCTTACCATTGCGCTACCACACCCGATCATAGGGTTGGTTCGACACTAAAACTCTGCAGCAAGGGTGAACCCGTATGAGTCGACCGACGCTGTCTGCTGACACATGCACTGGTTACATCGATTGTCCTGAAACCAATAACGTCTCGAAACTTAATGGACACCTGAGCCCTGTAGCTGACGTTCAACGCAACACTGAGATTTTAAACAGCGTGTAATGTGAAGGATTTCTTGACGAAACGAAGGGTAAAATTGCCCCCTCTCCTACACGTTGGCCTCAAAGGTCACCCATCGAAGAACTTACGTTTGACGGTCTGCAGATCATATACCAAGCTCAAAACTGTGATGTTACTGGAGGAAAACAAACATCTCTCACAGAAATGGCACGTATTTTGGAAAAAGGCTTTCGTGTGATACAGAGATTGTTTTATATATGCGCTACATTTTTAGACAACAATTGCATGTGATCAGATAAACCCCCTTTTCCTAGATTTCGTACAGGCGTCGGAAACGGACCACTCGTCATCCTCTATCAAGATAAGATCGTACTAAGTATCTTCGAAACTATGTGAAAGAGTCTATGAATATTTGATTGACAGTACCCTGTCCGTTATACTGGACAGTGAACGTTATACAGAAAAGAAGTGTTCCCCAAGTGTAGAAGGATATCTAACGTTATCAGAGGGCACACATTTTTTTAATATATGATCAGCATGGAAGAGCTAAATCTTGACGGCCTTACAAGGATATGAACCATTGTCCTTCCGAATTGGTGACAGTGTGCTAAGCACTGTACCACCTCACTCAGTCCTCCACTCTTATAAAGCGCGGCAGATAAGATTGCTTAAATGCCTGTGAGTGCGCTGCAATTATTCTGATCTTGTCCTGACGATCCCTGCGGGAGCGACACGCAGGGTTTGTAGTTTACAGGGTGAGTCACTAACTATTGCCACCAAGAATAACTCTGAAACTGTGATAGGGCCTGCGAAGTTTGTGGGACAGAAGTTGCATGGGACAACGGGGGCCATAATATGACGTTGGTTTTTTGTTGCTAAGTGGGGTCGCTTCAGAGATATGAAGGTCAACTGTGTGTGTGTGTGTGTGTGTGTGTGTGTGTGTGTGTGTGTGTTTTTTAATGGGATGCTATTGTTTGATATTTATTTTCTGAGAGCGGCTATCGAGACGAATGTGTAATAGTAAAATCTTTGAAGGTCAACGAAGGTCAAAAAGATGGCATGAACGTCCATTTACAGAAGGTGTTCGAAGTGATGACCACTGGTATCAATGCAGTGCTGCAATCTTCTTATCGACGATTGAGTGGTATTCCTCACTGCATTGATACCAACGGTCATCACTTCGAACACCTTCTGCAAATGGACGTTCATGCCACCTTTTTGACCTTCGTTGACTTTCAAAGACCTTACTGTTACACATCATTGGATTCGTCTCGATAGCCGATATCAGAAGTTAAGTTCCCAACTCTAGCATCCCATTTAAAAAAACAAAGTTGACCATATCTCTGACGCGACCCAATTAAGCAACAAAAAACTAAAGTCATATTACGGCCCCCGTTGTCCCATGCAACCTTTGTCCCACAAACTTTTCAGCTGCTACCATGCTTTCGGAGTTATTCTAGGTGGCAATAGTTAGTGACTCACCTGTATAACTAGATTCCTCACTTAAAACTGGTTTTTGATACTTTTTAAGTAGGTTTTCGCGGGATAGTTTGCGTCTATCTTCGTGCTATAGGTTGACTCTTACGTAGAAGATAACAGCAACCAGCCACTTTTTACAATGCTATTTATTTATCCATTCAACACAATACACAGTATAAAACAGCAGAAAATATGTTGCACTACCTTTTTTAGGAAGCGTATCCTATAAAATAAGCAATCTAGTTAAAAACACAAACATTAAGATAAGCTTCCACACAAACAACAAACTTCAGCCGATAGCAATCACAACTTAAAGCCCTCCATAAAAAAATCTGACATGTACAAACTCAGCTGTCAAAGTTGCCCCTTCAACTATATAGGAGAAACTGGGAGAAGCACTGAGACATGGTACAAAGAGCGTATAGATGCCATACGTCTGGACAACATATCAAAATCCACATTTGCCATGCACACAGCTACTAACAGTCATGGAATAAAGAGCACTGAAGACCATGTACAAGTATTGCACCATGCTGATAAATGTAGCTTTATGAATTTCCTTGAAGAGATTGAAATATATGTACATAAAAGCAAATCACCACAAAATCTCCGAGTTAACCAATCCAACATTTCTTCAAAATTTCATTCAACTACTTTCCAATTTAAAGCAAAAACTACTCTCTTTAACAATAACAACATGCAGACACTAACCCATCATGAAAAAGTGAATAATATATAACAGCTTTCTTCGTAATAGCATACCTATATCCAAAAAAAGCAATGTAATATCCTCTGTTGTAATATTTATTTATGTACATCCATTTCCAAATCATTCGCAGCCTGCAAGCATTTTCTAAGCTTGGAGAGTTCTGTGTATAGTAACACGCCGAAGTATTCCATTTTAAATCAGTTTTCGCGGAAAATGAGACTTTAAGCGACGACTCAACTTCAAAAGTGCTGGAGACCTTCCTGATATTACTGTTCTGAGTGTTTCTTTAAAATCACGGGACAGAAAAACGTCGCGTTTGCACACACTCCGCATTGATGTCTGCTGGAACTGCCACTCTCTACTGAAGCAGTTAAATCATTTCAAAGGCTTCAGTCGTTTTATGATCACGTTCGTCTGCTTTTATAATTGCGTGGCACTTAATCTAGCTCGGTTGGAGATGTAAAACTATTGAAACCTTTCATCGGGCGTATTTTCAGCCCCTCTCTTGTTACACAGCTGTCTATCACCAGTTTAATATCTAGAAGGTCTGTATCGTAAATTTGTATTCTGCTAGTCTTATTAAAACCCATCATTTAATTCATATCTCACTGTAAATTATAATGCATAGAAAAATGTTGTATGAATTTGTGACATTATTCTGTCGGTATAAGTGTAAGTGTATGCAACCTCTGTGTGTTCTGAAGCTTTGGCCTGGTGGAGAACGTTTTATTTGTTATTGCGGAGGTGCCAAATAAAGCAGAGTCAGTCTAAGATGGTAACAGGCAAAGAGGTGATATGTCTGATTATTACTGGAAAATCAGCTCTAGTTTATAAGAATGAGATGTTTTCTTAATAGTAAAGAGCAGAAGGTGAAATTGGAGAAGAGATTTGGGAGTATTGAGGTGCAGTCACCCTTGGTTGGGACTCGGATGAATGTAAACGGATAGCCGCGAGTGTGGAATTAATTAATGAAAAAATTAATTGTTTTTAGAAAAGCAGAGTAGTTTCGTGGTGGTGGAAAGAGTCTGTGTATGGAGAAGAAGAGTACAGTAATAACGTAAATAGACTAAAAGCATTCAGAAATTTCTGTAACACAATTGTTTCGCTGCTGTTGCAGTAACTCACCGATACTTGGAGAAGAAGATAAAAAGACAAATTTCGAAATTCAACGCAGAAGAGTATTTCGCAAAAGCAGAAGCATTTTGAAGAAAAAAAGAACAGCAGGTAAGAATTTCCAGAAAGCTTTTTTTTTTTAAGTTTCGACTGAGTAGACGTCGAGAGGCAGAATCTAGTTTTACACAGAACAGCTTAGAACCAGAAGCAATCATGTAAGAGAAAGCAAATGTATTTGTGATTTTTCCTGGCAGTGAACAGAGATATTTTCCGTGTTACATTAGACAGGATATCATAGTCAAGAGATATCGTTGGACGTCATACTCAATTATACCAGGACGCGTTTTGACTCACGTCAACGATTTTCAACTTATTCAAATCTCTTAAAATCGTCTTAGCTATTCCAGTTCTGCAGAGTGACATCTGCTAGAGACAGTTAGGACAATTAGAACTTATTCTCAGAAACTAACAACTTAGATCTATAGTTACACACCAATAACGCTATCCGCGCTTTCAGATTGTTCACTGTGGACAAAAGGTGTTGGAGACAACGAATTAGATGCTTGGAATTTCATATACAGACGAGTCCTATAGCATCATGTGAGACGTTTGGACCTTACTCCTCTTTCTGGGGCAACAAGTGGAAAAGCGTTTTTATTAAGATTTTAATTTTCAATTAATTGATAGCGTGAAGGGGATGATGGCGCTCTGACTTTCTGTCACAAGAAGCTGCACTTTTATGTCGCCGATGGTTTTATGGTATGCGAGCATGACAGACTTGCGGTTAGCTGTGTCCTATGAAAATAATGCTCATCACTGAAAAGCCACAGCAACGGCTTTTCCTGTCGCTTGGCAAGCGACAAGGTACAATGATTTAGGCATTGGAATCGTACAGGAGAAGCCTGATATTGGTTTTGTCTGGTTTCTTATAATCATTTTTACAGAATTTCGAACAGTTCCTCGACAAATTTCATCGCGATTTTCCTTCCTTGTCATTATCCAGCTTGCCCGCTGTTCCATTACCAGTGTCCCGAGTGTCCACATTACCTCGAACTTTATCTGTTCATTCTACTTCATCGCTTTCCCACACATCACCACCTTTTGACTGAATGCCACCTCTTGCTATATTACAATAATCGTCTTTCAACTCTGTGTAACCAATTAACACAGCGTCTCCAACACACTATTGTAAGACAAATCATTTTCCTTTGTTTCTACGTATTTTGTCCTCTAATGCGCCTCCGAGTTAGAAGTTAAACGTTTCTCCATATGTCTCCCACAAATTTTGGTTTTTCTTCCAATGTCTCTTTTTTTCGCATCAATCTGTCCGGATAATTTTTGAGTTTCTCCTGTAAACCACTGTCCACCAGTTGGCTCGCGATTGATCCGAAATTATTGTAGCGTTCAGCGTTTACACTGTGACGCCTGTGCAACAAAGAGTGCCTCTCTCATGCACAATGCTGACCATTGAAATAACAACATCGTGACGGCAGCTTGCAACAAACGTCAAACTGGCACCACGTGTACTGCGTGCTCGCATAAAGCAAATGAGTAGCGTGTCAGCGCAACTGCATAAAGCAGGTAGGGAGTAATGCCGTCTACATTCTATATACAAGGGGAGACTGCGCAGAGTGTTTCTCATTCAGAAATCACATTTGAATGTGAAGTTTTTTTTGTGGACAGATCGGGCTACGCTGTGTGCAACCCGTGATGCAGGAGACTTGAAACTTATTTCATATCCAAACGATACATTTCCGAAGGTGGGTTCCTTGTCAAAATTTCCGTTCACAACCCCTGGAAATCTATAATCGGAACTGAAATACCCTACATAGGCCCTACAATATGTGGACGACATGTTAAATTTGTGAATGTTGAAAGCGAATGATTTTTACGAACATTCGAACGTATGCTGTGTGTATATCTCCACATTAATTTTTGTGATGTGCCCCTACACATTGGATTTCCATTACTCTAAATAATTTTAGTTGGTTTCCACACTACTGAAGGGACGAGTTCTGTCTATGAAACTATCAAAAAGCGTTTTCCGTCAACAACTGTGATTTTTTTCTGCATAATAACGAATTCAGTGGCTTGAAAACAACCTTCTTACAAAATTTTATTGGACATGTAAAAAGTTATGGAACTGCATCGTAATAGAAAGATTGTAAGAATGATTTTCTGTATTTCCAGTAAACTGAGAATAATTTCTCTTTTGTTGTCCCATACTGAAGCTATGAAGTTCAATGTAGTGAAACGCATTTAGGGAGTCTAAAACTTGGAATCTAAATATAATGTTTACAGACTAGCAACTTTTCAGAAACGAACTGTTAAATTCTTACTTCTTCAAGAGTCAGAATTCCGTGTCTTTTTTGCAAATGTGGCGCCGTTACCTGCAAACAACCCTCTTTCAGTTGAGAATGTTACTCTTGTCAGATATGTCTTTTCCACTCTTTGAATCTCTGGCCGCATTTGTACTAATACTTGAAGCCTTTCTTTGTCGAGAAATTAGATAAAGTCGTCGAGGCAGGAAAAATGAAAAACTCTACGCAGCGTAAAAGGGGTCTTTCGTGAGAAGACTCCGGTGTCTGTTATTACGCTAAACAGATCGCCGTCGTACCAGCCTTTCCCCACAGCAGACAAGGCCTTTGGCGTTCATCAGTGCAAAAGGCAATATTGTCACCAGTGAAACCAGGCGTTCACTACTAAGGAAAGAGCGCCCTATGGGACGTTGTTTCAGTGACGCTTCTCTTAAACGTTTCACTGGATTGGCACCAAGAACAAAAAGAAACAATAAGATGAAGCTGCTTCATCTCACAGCAGGTAACCATTAGTCAGCTTTATGTTTGGGCATAGCAAGAAAGATTAAGATAATTTCATGTGTATTTTTAAACGCGATCTGAATGCGAGTTAAAATCTGACATTTTACCTTAGACAGCATATTCACAACAATATACAGGGTATAAACTTTAAGTTGAAAAACCAGAATAACTCGAAAAATAAGCTTCACGCGAAAAAATGTGTAGAGTACAAAGTTGATTATTTTCGAGGGGGACATCTGCTGGTGCTAAAATTAGCCCGCCACCCCAGCCCCCTGGGGGGTTGGGGCGGGAGGCAACTTTAAAATTTCAAATGGGAACCCACATTTTTTTATTGCAGAATCAGATCCTACATAAAAAAACTACGTACATTTTGTCTTAAACATTTGTTTCGGTTGCTGGTAGTAATTCAAGAAAATCCATGTTCTCGTTTTTGGGTGGAAAATGGTTACGGACAAATAAAAAACACTTATTTACTTCGTAAATTTTGATTCGCTAAAAGCTAAAACTGTCCCTCTCTCCCCATAGGGTGGGGTTTGAGAGAGAGGAATTAGAGTTTTACAAATGTTGACCCAAACAAAACTTACCCGAATCTCCGTAGAAAATTAATGTAGATACTAGCCGTGTACGTGGGTGGCGCTGTTGTTATCTGATCACTAACGACACCTGTGCAATGTCGTCAATACGACGCTAGTACCAGTCGTGGTTTGAGCGCCCATAACACAACAACAACACCAGTCGTGGTCAGAACAGCGTTATTTGCTGTCGTGAGTGCATTATGTCGGAGCTACGCGAATCCGAACTTGGGAACATTGTTGGTATCCATAAGGCGGGTGCTTCAGCAACCAAGATAGCCGACGTGTTTGGTGTTTCAGAGTGATGATGACGATGTTTGGTTTGTGGGACGCTCAACTGCGCAGTCACCAGCGCCCATTCGAAGTCCTAATTTTCACACAGTCCATTTTCTTTTCACTATCCAATCTAGTCACTCTCGCAAATGATGATGATATTGACGATGAAATGATGAGGACAACACAAACACCCAGTCCCCGGCCAGAGAAAATCCCCAACCCGAGCGGGAATCGAACCCGCGACCCCGTGATCTAGAGGCAGCAACGCTAGACCCCAGACCGCGAGCTGCGGACGGTGTTTCCGGAGGCATCGTATCCAGATTTATGCTGCATACAGGGAACGCGGAAAAATCATCATCCGCTAAGTCATAAAGTGTGTGTTAAGTGGTCGAGACAGATGGTCATTAAAGAGAATTTTGGCGAAAAATAAAGGTAAGACAGCTGCAGAAGTCGCTGCAAAACTAAATGTGGCACTCGCGAACCCTGTCAGAAGCAAAATAACACGAAGGGAGTCTATAACCAGGGGACAGCAGCGCAAGCTGGAATTCCAAATCACTCCTCAGTGATGCAAATGCCTACAACGACGACACATCGTACCGAAGCCTTAAAACTTAGACTGTGGAGCAATGGAAGAAAGTCACTGGGTAGGTTGAGTCTTGCTTTACACTGTTCCCAACTTGTGGCCCAGTTTACGTTCCACGAGTGAAACATGGCGGCCGTCCAGTGATGATTTAGCAGCCATATCATCGTACTCCAGGGGCCTCTTGGTTACTCTGCAAGGTCGCTTTACTGTGTGACCATTTTGGCTAAACAGTCCACTCACAGTACAATTTTTGTTCCCCAGTAGTGATCCGGTGTTCCAAGATGACAGGGCCCCTATTCACACTGTTAGAATCGTTCAAGGCCGGTTTTTCAAGCACGAGGACGAATTTCTGCACCTCCCCTGACCGCCGCAGTCACCAGATCTCAGTATTATTGAGTCTTTGTGGCCTACTTTGGAGAGAACGGAGTGTGGTCGCTATCCATCTCCACCTTATTTTGAAAGAATGATATGAGATGCCACTCACAACCATAAAATCTGTGTATTTATCCATTCCGAGACCACTGAAAGCTGTTTTGAATGCTAACAGTGTTCGTACACCGTATTAGGCATGGTAATGTGTTATGTTTTAGTGTTTCCATATTTTTGTGCACCACTTGCAGATTTTACGGCTGTAAGCGTAAGCATGAGCTGTCATCTGAGAAGGGGATCAAGCCTCCTTTGATTTTATTTATATTTACAGGATTTGAAAGTCAGTGCACAGATATTAATTTTCTAAACCAATACGACGTAATATGACTAGAAAATCCGACAAAATCGTCATTGAATATTAGAATATTTCCAAGCGCTGTTAAGTACGAAACATTTCACACCACATTATTTAGATGCTGACAGCTGAGTGTGTAGCTTAAAATTCTAACCAAATATTGAATACCAATTTTCTAATAACGATAATAATAATAATAATAATAATAATAATAATAATGAAACCTTAAATTAAAGTGTAATACATACGTGCGAATTAATGTACTGTTAAATCAAAATTTTATATACACAATGATACTGATGGATTCCGTAAGCTTGCATTCCACGGAACGAGGAAACAAGAAATTGTCATTTGCAGTAAACAGAGGAGATGTGAAACACATAAGAAAAAATGCATTTCCGGTTAAGTAGCAGATCTTTCTGTAGCTATTGTCCAGCCTTTCCAATCTCTTTTACCCAAGAAGAATCTGCTAGTTGACTCCCTTGAGGAATGCCTACTATCACTATTGTCTGCTTCTTTACTAACAATGACTTTCATTGTTTTAGGTGACTGTTTGAGTGTGTTTCTGTAAACATTATTCGCTCGAATAAGTATTACAGTGCACTGATTTTTGACACACTGTATTTCTTTAAAATTTCCTGCATACGACCACCAGGCTTTATGAAGCTTGTTTCTATCAATTCTTGCCGGCGACGCAAAGTTTCGAACTCAGTTTTATCGCAATCCAAAACACCGGCTTTTGTTTCTGTTTCAGTTTTACCGCTGACTATTAGAGCGGATAAATTGCGAGCACATTTTTTCTTTCTCTTTGAGGTTGGTTGCTGTTGCTCTATATACTGTAATTTGTGTTTGATTTGTAACTTTTTACTCTTGATATGAAAAACAAATCCTACGACACATAAATTAGTAGTCTGTGTTCAAGTTGGTGCAGTGATTTGTCCGCTGAATGAGATTCAGAGCATAAATATCTAGATGGATAAATATTTTTCACATTCACTATGCGAAATCCTTGAACAGTACCGAGCTAGGTGGTGCAGTGGTTACCATACTGGACTCGCATGCGAGAGGACGACGGTTCAATCCCGCGTCCGGCCATCCTGATTTAAGTTTTCAGTTATTTCCCCAAATCGCTCTAGGTGCAGCAGACTTACTTCCCCATTCTTTCCTAATCCGATGAGACCTATGACCTCGCTGTTTGGTCTCTTCTCCCAAACAACCCAACCCAACCCAACCTTGAACAGTAACCGGAAATTGGAAATTTGTGGTAAGGTCTTACGGGACCAAACTGCAGAGGTCATCCGTCCCTAAGCTTAATGTAACGTAAACTAACTTACGCTAAGGGCAACACACACGCCCATGCCCGAGAGAGGACTCGAACCTCCGACGGTGGGAGCCACGCGGACTGTGACAAGGCGCTTTAGACAACACGGCTATCCCGCTCGTCCAGGAACCGGAAGTAGCCCTAGGGAGATTTTTTATTGGCCTAGCAAGCATCCAATAGTCCAACCAACGTTTTAGCGCATTTTTTGGAATTTTTATCTTGTGTTTTCGTCTCACTGAGTGGGGGGTAGCAATGAAGTTTGCACTCCACTATCGCCTACTTGTGCGTACCGTACCGCAGCTGTTTAGACGAACCACGGCCACCGTAGTAGCGTTGGTCACACTCTCTTTCCTTGTATACAGGGCAAAGAAAAAATGCTGCACGTAGAAGTCGGCATGCGATTTCTCACCCAAATTCAAGACAAAACTTTATCCAGCAAAATCAGATCTGGCGCATTTTGAAAATACAAGTATGAAAACGGAGAGATGTTATGTCGTACTGCGCATCGGAATGTACAGAGAATTTTTATCATCCCGCACTACCTTACCGCCCATCGTAGCTCCATGAGTACAATGCTGCGACAGCAAAGATCCACACCCACAATGGAGCTATGGTTCGAATCCTCGTCAGGTTCTTTTTTTATTTTTTAGGCACCTGTCCCTAGTTCTCGTCGTTTATAAGCAGGACGTCAGCTTGTCATAGGACAACAGCCTATCATACGACAGTGTAACCCATTTAACTGCATGCGTGTGTCTATTGAAAGCGCAGTGCTCAATCTTTCCCGATGGAGTAAACAAATGATGAATGCGTCGATATGCTTTTGGTGCTAGGTGCACCCTATAACCAAGCTGGTGCCGTTGCTGCTGCTTGCGGGTTTGCTGCAGGGTGCCGTCAAGGTCGCCATCCCGATAAGAATGTTTTACGTCGCCTGGAGCAAGCCCTTCGGGGAACGGGTAACCTTCGTCCACAAGTAATGGACAGAGGTCGTCCAAGGGCTAGCCATACTCCACAAACAGAGGACGTGATTTTTGAAACCGTTCGCCAATCGCCTCGGCGAAGTACCCGTGATATTGCAGGGCAGTTCCAGATACCTCAAAGACTCATTGTTGAAATATCGCACGATGAAGAACGGCATCTATATCATTACACGTTAACTCAACACCTGCGGCCAGAAGACCACATTCGACGAGTACAGTTTCGTGGATGGCTTTTTGCACCGAGTGATAACGAACACCTTATAAATAACGTGATATGGACTGCCAAATCTAACTTTACTCCTGAAGGTATTTTCAACCTCCACAACGGTCGAAGGTTCGAATCCTGCCTCGGGCATGGATGTGTGTGATGTCCTTAGGTTTAAGTAGTTCTAAGTTCTAGGGGTCTGATGACCTCAGGTTTTAAGTCCCATAGTGCTCAGAGTCATTTGAACCATTTTTTTGTTCTTGGTCAGAATACAGTCCACCATGTCTCCCGTGAACGTGGCTTTCAGGCACGCTTTGGCATAGACCTGTGGACTGGAATCGTGGAAGCAGTGATTTCGGGCCCTTAACTGTCGCCGGACAGTTGAATGCGCCGCTCTATCATACGTTTCTTTGCAATACTTTGCCTGACGCATTACAAAACGTTCCATTTGGCGTTCGGCGACAGTTATGGTTTCAGCATGATGGTGCACCACCACACTTTGGAATAAATGTGTGTAACCATTTAAATGAAGCGTTTCTAGAGAAATGTATTGCTCGTTAAAGTCCAATGTTCTCGCCTTCATGGTCCCCAATCTTAATTCACTAGATTTTCATTTGTGGGGACGCGTAAAGGGAAAAGTTTATAGTACTCCATCCGTGGATGTATATGATCTAATACCTCGCATACATGCCGCTTCGGCAACGTGGATCCAGGTGTGTTGCGCTGGGTCCAGGGAGTGGTGAAGTGTTTACAAACGCAAGATGATCGCTTTGAACACCTTCTCTAAAGTGAGCGTTGCTCCTACATGTGCGTACTCGCTCTTTGTAGATAAGCTTGGACGGCAAACGTACAAAATGGAATTATTGTGCTTAGCATGATGTGCAATCTAATGCAGCCTACCTATTGTGTTTTTTGTAAATCGTTGGATGCAGACGGTATTACTGTATCCGCTATTATTTTCCATGGGCCTTTTCTGTGTCATGAATGGAACAAAGTGGTCGTTTACTTCTGTAAGAAGTTCATGTCATGCCTTAATGTTTAAATACGATGTTACCGTAAGAGAAAGAAATACGCCAGATACCAAATCGTGGAAGTGTGAATTGGATAGAATTTCATGTTGTAAATTAAAAAAATGTTTGGCACAAATGCGTCTCGAAAATCGGCGAGTCTGCGTATCATTCTGTCTCTTCTCGCCAAGATAATGGGGCAGAATTCTTGCAACCTGTTCTTGGCCACACTGCAAGCAGTTAAGCGTTTCCATGACCCCATTTTTTAAATTTCTGTTAAACCGATTGGCGGGATTAGGTTTTACTAAATACAGTTTTGCCTTGAAATAGGATGAGAAATCGTATACCGACCTCCAAGTGAGCCATTTTTTCTTCACCCCGTATAGGCTGTCTAGGGCTTTCTGCACTAGACAGGTTCCAGCTGTTGGCTGATATACGAGGGTTAGAACTTGAATAGTGGCAACTATTTATTTACAGCTCGTACAAAATAGATACGTGTTTCAGAGTTTTACTGACCTTCAAAGCAGTCACCAGCACTGTATATAACCCGTTGCCAGCAATGTGGAAGTCGTAGGATACTCTTAGTAGTGCCAGTTGTGTTGACAGTTCGAGCGGCGAGGTCTATTGCCAGACGAATTTCTAGCAGTTCTGAAGCGAATGCCGTGAAGTGTTTCCTTCGGTTAAGAAATAGAGTTGAATTCAAGAGAGCTTAAGTCAGGGGAGTGCAGTAGGTGGTATAGCACTTAGCAGCCCCATCAGCCAAACAGATCAGTAACAGCTTGCACTGTACGTGCTTGAGCATTGCCCTGCAAAATGATGGTCAGGTCCTGCAGAAAGTGTCATCACTTCTGTCTCTATTCTGTTCATTTTTGGAACACAACCTACGACCAGCTTTGAGACAACGGTGATGGCACTTTCTGCAGGATCTGGCCATCATTTGCAGGACTATGCTGAAGCACATACAGTGCAAGCTGTTACTGGTTTGTTTGCCTGATGGGGCTGCTAAGTGCTATACCACCGACTGCACTTACCTGACTTAAGCCCTCGTGAGTTCAACTCGATTTCTAAACTGAAGGAAACACTTCACGGCATTCGCTTCAGAACTGCTACAAATTCATCGGGCAATAGACCGCGCCGCTCGAACTGTCAACACAACTGGCACTACTAAGAGTATTCTACGACTTCCACATCGCTGGCAACGGGTTATATACAGTGCTGGTGACTGCTTTGAAGATCAGTAAAACTTTGAAACACGTAGGTATTTTGTACGAGCTGTAAATAAATAGTTCCCACTAATAAAGTTCCAACCCTCGTATATCTACAGGGTGGTAAATTAAGTGCTCATTCTCTTCTGTGTTTTCCTCGTAGTATATTTATTAAATTTCGTTCGTGTTTTTCTGTTTAAGAGGTTTAATCTCGCCTTTTTATAAGTCTAAAGTCATTCAGCCAGTACTGCAGTAGTTGCTCATTTGTTTTGTTTTGAAGGCAATCGTCCGTTCCTTTAATAAGCTAGTCTCTCAGGCTCCGGCTCTCGGATGATATACATCTACAGAGCGGCGGCCATATGAACTGGCAACTTAAAACTGGTGGCAAGGTAAACTATTAGTTTCGATGCGTAAGTTAAAACACACTCCAAGGTTTAACTTACATTCATATAGAAGATATAATTTTGTGAAGTCGGATTAACAGTTTTGTAATATACTTTATTATACTATTTCTCACCAACGTCTGTTGTCGAAGCCACTAAGACAAGTGAGTGAGTGTGTGTGTGTGTGTGTGTGTGTGTGTGTGTGTGTGTGTGTGTGTTTGTGTGCGTTACTGCTCTCCATGGAGTCTGTCCTTTGGGTTTTGGTTGCACGGAATTATTTATCACCCCAATCTGGGCACAAAGGGGGAGATACTTGGTGATATGCACCTGGACAAGCATGAAAAGGTTAACGATGCCCTTGTTGTTTACGCCTAGAGTTACATGTGTGCCAGCACAGAGTTCCTCTCTCTCCTTCTCTCTCTCTGTCCCTATCTCTCTCATAACTAGTTAATTTCTATAATTATCCATAACAAAGCAAATAAACGCTGCATTAGATCTCGCGAACACAGACTGTACTCATTCAGACCACTCAAATAACAATTTATTAGATATTTGCTGAAGGGAGTACATCCCACAACACGCGATCTATTTCTAATCGGTGCTTACTGCAAAACAATTCTTTTTCAATAAAAGTTCTGGTTCTTTTCTTGGAACTTCTCTCGGAAAAATAATCTATTACACGTCTGCCTCCGAGGAGCTCTTTCGAGTTGGCGTTGAATCTGAAAATCTTCTAAATCATCTCGCGATTATGTGCTCGCTAAAATGATATGTTCCCTTCTCCCTCTATCGTTTGCAGAGTAGGGAAAATGTCCTCTGACGTCATCAAGGCCAAGTTCGGCGCATGGGATTACGCGACGCGACGTAATTACCCCACTGTCGGTAAAGGAAGCATGTTATTGGCAGCCCTGGATCAAGTTTAGGCGCTCCTGTATTTGTGAAATTGTTTTAATAATGGAAATCAACCTTGCTTTGATCCACGGGACGAGGTTAATTAGTCGACATTCCTACATCGCTGATTTCAGCTCTGCTGCAATCTGATTGCACTCAGAATACCAGTAACCGACCACTGGATTTGAAATTATATATCGGGGATAGTCTTTAATAAACCTCCAACTTGTTCCTTGCAACGTCCACGGAATCTCATAAGTAAAAAAAAGTTGACTGTCACCAGAGTGAAATAGTGACATAAAAAAAGTTGTAGTTTCCATCAAAACAGTACAGTTTATCTCCGTTTTAACAACCTTCTAAATGTACTTTCCTTTAAAAATCTACTACAGGCAGCTATCAAATGAAACACAACGGTACCAATAAAGAGTAAAATACTCTTGCGTCCCCAAAACTCATCTCATAGGACGCAATGCTTTTAGAAATTATAACCCATTTCACAAAATCTTCAGTCCAGAACAACTACAATAAACTGCCCTCAATCCGCTGTGTGGTTACGACCTGATGGGTTTTGCCTAAAAAGTAGTCACTCCCAATGTTTATGCGTTGTCTTTCACTGATTGCACTTCATCGCTTGTTGCTGGCTCCTACGTCTGTTATTTACATATGAACAACCATAAACGTTCCTAAATATGTCGTGGGAAATTCTTTGTCTTCATTCCATCAAGTAACTCTGTATGTAAGGTCACTACACTTGCAATTATTTGAAGCATTCCGCAATTATTTGAAACATTTCATGACGTGACATTGTGAACTATATAGGGCTATTCAAAAAGAAGGGACGGATTTCAAACATGTATTGCTTCCAAACTACAAAAGATAAAAACAAAATTCCAAAATTTTCGGAAAGAAAAAAGAAAATTTTTTATGAATTAAATGTGAGCACCATGTGTTACACGACAAATGTCGAAACGGTGCCTCATTTCCTGCCACACACGAAGCAGCTGGTCTCTCGTTATCGGATTCACAGCTTCAGCAATGCGATGTTGCCGGAGAATTGTCAGACATAGGAGGGATAAAAACGCGGGCAACCCTATAGATAAAACTCACAAGGTTTTAGGTCTGCAGACCTGAAAGGCCACCGGAGGTATAGTTCATCTTATGCTCCTCCTTTTCCAATCCAACGTCGTGGAAAGCTGTCATACATGTAACGCCAGACGAGCGTAGAGAACGTCCGACGTTACCTGAATGTCACACAACATCGTGTACACTGCGTTTTGTGAAGTGAAAAGGTCTCCGTAAAATCTAAAATACAAAAAGTGCATTAAATATGTGTGAATTGCCCTCAAAACGCGAAATAAGAAAGATCTGTCACAACAAAACCTGACAAGCTATCAGTGCAGGACACCAAACAGATGGTCCTGCAAAACCATATCATGTAAAATCAAGTTGTTCAATAAACAAACACACTGATGGCACAGAGAGCCAAAACATGTATGGGTAACAAGAAAAGACAGTGTGTTGCATGAGAGGTGGAACCCATATCCAATAATATTCTGAGTGAAGTTAAGCATCACAGGTCGGTCGTAAACGGTAATCGGACGCTTTTATAGACTTCCTCGGTCAGGAGCTGTGTGGTAGAGTGTCTTCAGAGAAAACTTGCAGAATATCGTTAAGTTTCCTGATCATGCCGTCGTAATAGGGGACACTTCAGACTGTCAGATGCAGATTGAGAGAGACATGCTACCAAAACTGGTGTCAAAGACAAATTACTTCGAGCAGATAATTAGGGAACCAATTCTAGAACTAAACGTCTTAGACATCCTAGCAACACACAGACCTGAACTTACGAACCTGTTAACACAGCGGAGGGTATCAGTGATCATATGTCTGTGATAGGAACCATGACTGCGGGTATTACATGGGTTGTTAAGAAAGGTAGCAAAATGATTTTGCTTAGTAAGAGTGACAGGAAACAAATTTCAGAGTATCTGAGTGGTCAGCAACAAATATTCAGTGCTGAGAACGAAGATGTGTAGCACAGATGGAAAAAATCAAAAGCATCGTTCAATATGCCTTAGACAAGTGTGTTCCGAGCAAGATCTTATGGAATGGGACAGACCTACTGTCCTTTAACAACCATTAACTGTTAACCATCACTCGTTTGCCATTACCCATTTACTCTCACCTATTTACCATTACCCATTTGCCATTACCTGTTTACCATTACCCACTTACCATTACCCATTTACTATTAAGTCATTACCATTACTCATTTTACGTTGTCCATATATCATTACCCATTAACCATTTATTGTTACCCATTACCCGTTTACTGTTACACATTTACTATCACCCTTTTAACTTTACCCATTTAGTATTTGCTGTTCAATGTTACCCACTTACTGTCACCTGTTTATCATTACCCATTTAACATTTACCCTTACTATCATCTGTTTACTATTAACCATTTACCATTACCTGCTACCAATTTACCAGTTATCCATTTACCTGTTTTGCTGGTGATAAGCAACAGGAACTTAAAGTGGCAGCTGATTTTATTTCTCGTTCTGAAGCTTTGTAAAATAGCAGTTGAAGTAAAATTCGTCTTTGGTAACTACAGTTTTGTAATTTGTTAATTACACAGCTCAGGCATATGTTGGTTTTCAGCTATTTAAGGATAGTACGTTCTATATTCGTTCTCGTATAACAGAAACACAAACATTACAAATTGTACTATGTGCTTTGATGACAACGGAAACGCATTACAGAACATATACGTTTTCCAGCAATAGATAGCTTTTGCCACCTACCGCAGCGATGGACACAGCCTCTAGAAACTCTTCTCTCAAAGAATGTGGAACAAAATCGAGGATCAAAGTATCAAGACCAGGCAACTTGATCCATTTATTCCCTGACCTGAATTCTAGTCTACAGTTTATTAACATCGATTCCAGACCAAGCATCTTCATTTTTTTAATGTTTAGTGTAGTTGGCTCCTTGTTTCTACAGCTCAACGTTTCTAAAAAAAACTCTTATGAGTTTGATTTCATGTACCTAATATCTGCAAGGTAAGAACAAGAGAACTTTTTACAAAACTTTCACAATAGAAACATATATATAAAATCTGTATTAAATGCTGATGCATCAAAAAGATAGTGCATTAATACAGGACTGAAAGCACTATTCAGCGAGGATTTTGTAATCAACTTTTGTCCGTCCTTGTTTATAGTAAGTTCAACGACCGAAATGTACGTAAAATTACAAGAATAACATTCTTTTCTCTCGTCGGCAAGTGCACTTTAAGCTGTATTTAGATGAACGGCAGCGCTCAATTGTGTTTTACAACGTGGTATGCCTGTCATATTACTTCGGTTGGATGCCAACAATACAAGAATTGTGGGAACAAGCAAAACTAGAAGTTAGAGAGCTCAGTCTTTCTGATGTCTGCCAGCCTGCCTATCCTGTGACCCATGATAAGCATCATAGAACAATTCAGATGTGGAAAATAATTAACTTGCGGCTCTCTTGTGCGTATGGCACAGCAACTGAATTTTGTACGTACAGAAGAGCCTTTTTACGTAATTTTTGAATATATTTTTGAATATAGCTCAAAACGTTGGGAGCAGTTTGATACTTTTGGGCACCCTGTAAAATACTTTGAAATTCAATTATAAATTTTACGTAATTTTCTTGATAAAAAGTGTGTAAAAGATTAAGAGAGTCTGGATACTTTTGAGCACTGTGTAAAGTACTTTGCAATACGTAATTTTTTGTTGAATATGGAGAAGAAATTCAGAGTGTTCGGATGCTTTCGAGCATTCTGTTAAGTACTTTGAAATATTGTCACACCCTTTAGGTAATTTTTTGGTTAAATACACTACTGGCCATTAAAATTGCTACACCACGAAGATGACGTGCTACAGACGCGAAATTTAACCTACATGAAGAGGATGCTGTGATATACAAATGATTAGCTTTTCAGAGCATTCACACAAGGTTGGCGCCGGTGGCGACACCTACAACGTGCTGACATAAGGAAAGTTTCCAACCGAT
The DNA here is from genome assembly GCF_023864345.2 of Schistocerca serialis cubense. NCBI lineage: Eukaryota > Metazoa > Arthropoda > Insecta > Orthoptera > Acrididae > Schistocerca > Schistocerca serialis. Next base: position 474,151,640 of record NC_064642.1, on the reverse strand, counting down.
TACTCATACACGAACAGCAGTTGACCGGCGTTGCCTGGTGAAACGTTGTTGTGATGCCTCCTGTAAGGAGGAGAAATGCGTACCATCACGTTTCCAAATTTGATAAAGGTCGGATTGTAGCCAATCGCGATTGCGGTTTATCGTATCGCGACATTGCTGCACGTGTTGGTAGAGATCAAATGACTGTTAGCAGAATACGGAATCGGTGGATTCAGGAGGGTAATACGATCGCTGAGTCAACATTTCGACGACGTTTGCAGCAGCATGGACCATCAGCTCGGAGACAATGTCTGCGGTTACCCTTGACGCTGCATCATAGACAGGAGCGCCGGCGATGGTGTACTCAACGACGAACCTGGGTGCACGAATGGCAAAACGTCATTTTTTCGGATGAATCCAAGTTCTGTTTGCAGCATCATGATGGTCGCATCCGTGTTTGGCGACATCGCGGTGAACGCACATTGGAAGCGTGCATTCGTCATCGCCATACTGGCGTATCACCCGGCGTGATGGTATTGGATGCCGTTGGTTACACGTCTCGGTCACCCCCTGTTCGCATTGACGGCACTTTGAGCAGTGGACGTTACATTTCAGATGTGTTACGACCCGTGGCTCTACCCTTCGTTAGATCCCTACGAAACCCTACATTTCATCAAGATAATGCACGACCGCATGCTGCAGGTCTTGTACGGGCCTTTCTGGATATAGAAACTGTTCGACTGCTGCCTTGGCTAGCACATTCTCCAGATCTCTCACCAATTGAAAACGTCTGGTCAATGGTGGCCGAGCAACTGGCTCGTCACAATCCGCCAGTCACTAGTCTTGATGAACTGTGGTATCGTGTTGAAGCTGCGTGGGCAGTTGTACCTGTACACGCCTTCCAAGCTCTGTTTGACTCAATGCCCAGGCGTATCAAGGCCATTATTACGGCCAGAGGTGGTTGTTCTGGGTAATGATTTTGCGGGATCTATGCACCCAAATTGCGTGAAAATGTAATCACATGTCAGTTCTAGTACAATATATTTGTCCAATGTATACCTGTTTTCATCTGCATTTCGTCTTGGTGTAACAATTTTAATGACCAGTGGTGTATATTCAGAGTGTTCGGATACGTTTGCGCATCCTGTAAAGTACTAAAATACTACAATTTACACCCATTACGTAATTTTTTTGATGATATGGTTCAGAAAGAAAATCAGGAGCTTTTGCGTATTTTTGATGAATCTGTAGTGTATTTTAAATCACTGCAGTTTATACCCTTTGCGTAATTTTTTGCATGAAATATGGTACAGAAAAATTAATTCAGAGCATTTGGATACTTTTGAACACTGTAAAGTACTTTGTGTGCGTGAATGTGTGCATGCGGAATAGCGCCAATTTACACAATTAATGTCAATAAGATTATATATTTATTTGGAAATTAACAGTGTTAACATTTTTTTAAATTTTTGAACATGACCCCAATTCAGATAAATAAGCTTGTGGAAATACTATAGTATAATTGAATACAACGCAAAAATCGTGCACTGACATTACTATAAATTTTTTCCCGTCAACACCATCTTGCACTGCGACTGGCTGAAAAATATTTACCTCCAGCGCCATCTAGTAATTTTTGAATTAACTACCCACCACAATCTTTTCTTTTTTTTTAATTTCCTGCCTGTCACCATTTGTAGTTGTCAAGCTTGCCGACATCTTCAGTTTTCAAATGTTCCCACCATCTGCTATCTTGCAAAATTTAACTTTATCGCCATCCGCAATCTTTAATTTTTTTTAATTTCCCACCATCCAGCATCCTTGATTTTTTAATTTACCGCTATCCAACATTTTAATTTTGTAAGGTTCCTGCAATCCATCATCTTCATGACTTCATACAATCAGGGTCATTGATGGCGTCATATGTGCATGTGTCAAGATCATGTAAGTCATGTGTTCGTGGTCGATGAGCTCACGTGACGTCCATCAGGGCAGAGTTCGAGTGTGGCACAGACCACACGAAGTCATAGACCCCAGTTGTCAAAAAGCCACTGTGCAAGCTGGTGGTGACTCCACAGTGTTGTGGTTCAAATGGCTCTGAGTACTATGGGACTTAACATCTGAGGTCATCAGTCCCCTAGAACTTAGAACTACTTAAACCTAACTAACCTAAGGACATCACACACATCCATGCCCGAGGCAGGATTCGAACCTGCGACCGTAGCGGTCGCGCGGTTCCAGACTGAAGCGCCTAGAACCGCTCGGCCACACCGGCCGGCCACAGTGTTGTGGATTATGTTTACATGGAATGGATTGGTCTTCAGCTCCATCTGAATCTATCATTGACAGAAATTGGAGACTATTTACGGACATTCATGGACTTAAAGTTCTCAAATAACGATGGAATCACAATGCACCATATCATCAGATCACAATTGTTGGTGATCGGTTGGCAGAACATCCTGGGCAATTCGAGTGAATTATTTGGCCATTCAGGTCACCCGATGAATCCCATCGAACATTAATGGGACATAATCGAGAGGTCAGTTCGTCAACAAAAATTTGCACGAGACAACACGTTCGCAATTACGGACGGCGATAGAGGTAACATGGAACTACATTTCTGCAGGGGACTTGCAACGACTTGTTGAGTCTATGCCACGTCGAGCGAGCTGCTACACTACGCCATGTAAAAGGACATCCGTCACTATATCAGAAGGTATCTTGACTTTTCTCACCTCAGCGTACGTCGCCTGCCGTGGCACTGTGCAATTAACTTTTGAATTCCGCTCGTCCAGTGCCGATAAACCATCCAACGAAAAGAATTTTATGATAGCATAGAATTTTAACGTATCCTTTGGACGAAACACTTATGGATTACTGAAAGTCGTCGTATAAACAATACCACTCAGCAGGTCAAATAGACACATCAGTTACATTATCACATAAAATTTAGCAATTTATTATAAACAAAATTTACGTGAAATCAAACGCCATCTCTGTGCCGAAACGAGACATTGTCTCCTCGTCCGCGATCAAGTGGCGGTTTAGAAAGTTCGTTCCATTTACAATTGAATTTCTATGCAGATGTATTCTATAAAGCAGACACAATGTTAAAATATGCTCCGAGAAACACTGGCACGTATACAAATAGTACTGTCAACACACACTTTCCGGGGGCGAGTTATTATCAAATTCATCCCAAAACTTACAGGCAGTAATGATATCTACTGCACCGAATCACGGTACGTACTGTTAGCTATCGCCTCGCGTGCAACTCATCGATATCGCTGCGTTCCAAGAGCCGCGAACTATCCGTTACATTGGCTGGCTGCAAATGGATACCTCATTACTACGGCGTCCACGGCTCTGAATCAGATTGGATGTATGCTGCAGCACGCCCGACCATATCCCGGTTTTGCGCGGAAGCTCTGCAGAATACAGTGGCTAGCTCATTTTGCGAGCCCCCATTGGAACGTTGGTCGAAGTGTTCAGTTTCACCGGCAGTGAGAACAAAGGATCATCTTTTTACCGTTCCTTTGACGTCGAGTTCATTAGAGGCTACTTCTGACGAGACGGATTTAAAAAGGAACAAATCGAGGCGTTATCGAACTGGAGCTCGACACATCATTTATATATTCAAGAGTACAATAAATAGCGTAAAAAGTAAATACTTAAAAGTAGCTGCAGGGAAGGCGAAGTGAAGACCTGTTGGAAGGCAAGTTCGGAGCACATTTACATGAGTGAGGCGTGGGTCTAGGCGTAGAAAGAATTCAGAAAGACGTTCTTTGGATTGTAACAACTCGGTATAGTGTATACTAAATTGAACAGACATGCTGAGGAAAATTAAATGGAAACTTCTAATAAAAAAAACTACGATATTCTCACGAAAAGATATTTGGTAAATTTAGAGAACTCGACCTGTGCTACATTTCTGCGGCCACTGTCGTAAATCACGGTATAGGGGTCATGACACTAAGATTAGAGGAACTACGTAGCGTAACGAAGCGTACAGTCATTTTTCACCCGGAAAAGAAGGAAAGTTAGCGTTCAATACAAAGTTTGTTCGAGAACAATTTTACACGAGTACCACACCATTTATGGTCCTCCTTCGTCCCGACCACCCTCAACATTAAGTATCATTCATTGAGCTCGTGCTAAAACTTTTAAAAATAAGCCAAAATCTAGTCATTATTTTACCATTTCGAGTCAAAAATGGCTCTGAGCACTATGGGACTTAACTTCTGAGGTCATCAGTCCCTTAGAACTTAGAACTACTTAAACGTAACTAACCTAAGGACATCACACACATCCATGCCCGAGGCAGGATTCGAACCTGCGACCGCAGCGGTCGCGCGGTTCCAGACTGTAGCGCCTAGAACCGCTCGGCCACTCTGGCCGGCTATTTCGAGTCAGTTGACACTATTCGCACCATGAAGATACGTTGTCTAAAATGTTTTGTAGTTTGTTTTAATCATCTGATGCCTTTATAAGATGGTAAATGACAGCATCATCTGCAAACAATCTAACAGGGCTGCTCAGATTGTCTCCTAAATCTTTTATGTAGATCAGGAGCAGAGGAAGCCCTATAACACTTTTATAGGGAACTCCAGATATTACTTGTGTTATACTCGATGACGTTCCGGCAATTACTACGAATCAAACCGCACATTTGAGGCGATACTCCATAGGTACGGAGCCGCTTGTGAAGAACGTTGTCAAAAGCGTTCTGGGAACTTAAAATTATAGAATCATTTTGACGTCCCCTGCCGAAAGAACTCTTTATTTCGTGAGAATAAAGAGCTAACTGTGTTTCACAAGGACAGTATTTACTGAATCCTTGTTGGCTATTTCTCACTATATTGTTTTCATCGAGGTGACTCAGAACGTCTGAACACAATATAGGTTCCAAATTCAACAGCAAATCGACGTTAGCAATATGGGTCTGTAATTCAGCGGAAATAAAGCGTTACTGGATCCATGTCAACACAATGGAAAGCTACTCAAACTGGAGGCACTAACGCGCATTTCGTGCAACTGTTTCAGCGTCACGAGCGACCTCATCTTAATGCGGCTGTTAGGCGCGTTAATATGGGGCTGGAGAGGACACTGATGGCGGAGGGCATTGGTCACATTTCAGTGATGCCAGATGAGTCTATCAGTAGATCGGGTTTCACCAGGCATGGCCTGCACCTAAATAGGTATGGGAAGGGGAGGCTGGCAAAGCTTATAGGTGACAGTGTAGTGGATAGTGGTGGGATCACTCATGGAAAACTTCCTGTAGTGATTGGTGTTACAGCTGCACCTGTTTTAGATTAAAGTCAGCTGGTAGGTATAGCTGCTTAAAGGAAGTCCCTCTACTTAAGGGCCCACCTTCAGAGGGCGTCATATTTCCCAAGTAGAGAAGGAATTAGCGCATTTCACAAAAATACAAGAGATATTAGAGATAAAGTTAGTAACTGCTTATAGATGTTGACTCTGAAATTATTGGTGTATAGGAGCACTACTTGAATAATTTGACAATTCACAGGCTTCCTTTACCAGGATACAGATTAGCTTGCTGTTTCTCAAGGAGTTCCTTGCGGGGTGGAGGAGTGGCCATGCACGTACAAAAACAGTATTCCATTTGAGTCCATAGGTGTATCACGGTACTGCACTGAACAGATATTTGAATGTTAAGCAGGGGCAGTTGAATTGAGTGAAACTAAACTTCTACTTGCTGTTGTTCATAGGTCCCCTAGCTCTAACTTCAGAGCATTTCTGCTCAAAGAGGTTTCTTGATTCACATTATAGGAAATACAAGAAATTAGTTACGTGTGGTGACATCAATAAAAATTTTGTATATGATTGTGCAAGAAAAAAGGATATTGGTAGATCTCCTAAATTCATATGATCTGATGAAGACTGTGTTTTTTGCTACTAAGGTGCAGGGTACCAGTAGCCCAGCCATAGGCAATATTTTTATCCATTCTTCATTATTAGTAAAAGGATGAATGGCCTTTCAGACCATGATGCACGAATTTTAACGCTAAAAGGCTTTTGTACCCAAAAAAATGTCACATATAATTATAAACTATATAGGAAATTTAGTCCAACAGCAATAGAGAGTTTTTTAAACCTCCTCAAGGAACAAGAGTGGCAGGATGTTTATAGTGCCGATAACATAGATGACAAATATAATACTTTCCCTAACACATTTCTCGTGCTTTTTGAAAGTTGCTTTCCATTAGAACGTTCTAAACGGGGTGCTAGCAGTAAAAGGCGGCCCAGGTGGCTGACTAGTGGGATAAGGATATCAGGTAGAACAAAGCGGAAATCATATCAAAATGTTAGAAGTAGTCACATTCCAGCTACAGTATCCGATTACAAACAGTACTGTACGGTGCTTAAAAATGTTATTAGGTAGGAGAAGAGTATGTGGTGTGCAAATAGAATAGCTAACTAACAGGATACAATTAAAACCATATGGTCATTTGTGAAGGAAGTGTCTGGTCAGCAGCACGAGGTTGACGATATAAAGTCAGTTCGTAGTAAAAATATTTCTGTTACTCATAAATCAGATATATTTACATTATTTAACAATCATTTTCTGAGCATTGGTGGTAAATTAAATAAAGATTTAGTTTCTACAGGGAATCTTATAACTCTCTTGGTAAATGCCTTTCCAAACCCCTGCAGTCGCGCTATCCTCGGTGTCCTCGGTCAGATGGATAGAGCGTCTGCCATGTAAGCAGGAGATCCCGGACTGCTGCGTCCACCCTTACGCAGTGCATTAATAACCTTCTGTATTCATTAATTTATTCACATAGATGCTCTGGTCTATATTCCCCTTTCGCCTTTGGCAAACATATAGCGAACATGCCAAAATAGGTGCATTCCTAATACCATACAGAATAAAAATTCTTTTTAAAATCAAAATACAAAAAAAAAATCGAAGTAACGCAAGTTTGAAATTAAAAAAAAAAAAAAGACATAAACAAACGACAGGAAAAATTATCTAAAGGACACTCAGAGAATAAAAGTTTGTAACTCAATGAAAGACTACTAAAAGAACAATCAGAACAGAAACAAGAAAATGTACACCACAGTTCAATAATCAAACACACCATTTCATGTTAAAATCTGTAATTGTTAAAAATTGTAAATAAAAGTTTATATACGTTACAAAAAAAAAAAAAGGTTCGAGTCCCGGTCGGGGCACACATTTTCATTTGTACCCGTTGACGTATGTCAACGCCTGTAAGCAGCTAAGGGTGTTCATTTCATTGTAATTTAATTCTTATTGTATTGTTGATTGCGTTTACTTTAACTTATGGCTTGACTTTTTTCGGGTCCATAAACATTTTATTTTTATCTGTTATTACCTTTATGTTGTAATTTCATGTATTGACACGTTCCATGATCTTGGACATTTGCTCCGCAATTCGGTCCTACGGAACTTGAGGTGTAAATAAAAAATAAAAATAAAACAATACATTTTCTTCCTCTAGGTGTGAGGAATCTTCCTGATAGTTTGGCCATACCTATTTGCTACAACCTACATTGCGATCAGTATGAATATTTAATTAAATAATACCTGTGAGGAATTCAGTATGATAATTATAAGAAAAACACAAAATGTATGGTGATAAGTGCAGTAATTGTAAGAACAACCATAAAGTTAGGACAGGAAGAAATAGAACAAGTTAGTGCTTTCAGATATTTGGTAAGCATTATTACGGGCGACATGAGATGTAATAAAGTGCTGAAAACACGTATAGCAATCGCCAAGGAAGAATTTAATAAGAGGGGGGCTTCTGTGCCGGTGCATGAACAAGCATCTCAGGAAGAGATTGGACAAGTGCTTCAGATGTAGTGTATCATTATACTGAGCTGAGACATGGACACTGCGGAAAGAGGAAGAAAACATTCGAGATGTGGAGTTGGAGGAGGATGGAAGGGATAAAATGGGTAGACAAAGTGAGAAATAAGGAGGTGATGAGAAAAGTGGGGGAGGGGAGAAAAATGCTAGAGGTAATGAGGAAGAGCAAACACAATTTGCTTGGGAACTGGATAAGAAATGACTGTTTATTGATGGGTGCTATGGAAGGAACGCTGAATGGAAGAAGAAGAGGACGTAGAAGATACCAGATGGTGGATAGTATAAGGGTAGGAAACAATTATGAGGAAACGAAGAGGGTAGCAAAGGACAGGACTGCATGTGAAGCCCTGTCCTAGGGCAGAACACATGATGATGATGATGACGAGTATGATATCATATCTGTGGGCGTTAGAATGTAGATTTAAGTAGATAACAGTGCAGAAATAGCACAAACTATGGACAGGCACCAGTCCTCTGAGAAACTGTGTCGTTGGTGGTACAGTGGGTCACTTTATGAGACAATAAATTCTCCGCCGGCTAATACGCCGATCCACCGGTGCGGAATGTAATTAAACGCAGTCCCACCGTCGCTTGCCTTGCGTAACGTGCTGTGAGTCCAAACGGCCGTGTTTTTTGCACATCCCGCGCTGTTCTGTAGGCGCACAGATACTTGGCCGGTCCGGGCCGGGAGCAATTACCCTGATGGCCCCGGCTTGTCACTGGCCGGGCACTGGCTTGCGTAACCGTCTGAGTCGCGTAACCTAACAGTGCTGGTTAGCCCGCCCCGTCCGTATACAGTCTGACAACTGTGAGTACACCACGGCTCAGGAGGAATACTTTTGGGCAGTTACTGAAACTTTACACAGTACTATGTCCAGTGGACAGTATATTAGTCACCTCCTTACAAGAGCAGCTTGCTCGTTTAGAAGTGCTGCAAATTTTGTAGAACCTGGTACCAAGCTGTCATCTGAGCCTCCACCGCTGACTGAAGCCGTCCTCACACGGAGTGTGTCCCTCTTAGCGAAGCGTGACAGACCTGGCGTCTGTCGTGGCTGCTGCACGCTCTGAAACGACCTCACTATACAAGGCTCACCGGCCATTTGACCATCTTCTTCTGTTCGGATGCACAATCAGTGCCTGAAATGTTACGGGATTCTGCAAAACGCCGCGAGTAATGAGTATAATGGGCAGGGGCACTATGAATATAGTGCGGGACAATAAGTTGGGAATGTAAGTCTCACGGGAGGTGTGCCATAGGTAAGTCCCTGCAGTCGCACTATCCTCTGTGTCCTCGGTGGCTCAGGTGGATAGAGCGTCTGCCATGTAAGCAGAAGATTCTGGATTCGAGTCCCGGTCGGGGCACGCATTTTCAACTGCCCCCGTTGACTTATATTAATGCCTGTATGCAGCTAGGGGTATTCATTTAATTGTGACCTCACTACATCCCACGGAACATACTTCTTATCGTAATTTCCGACCGCAGCGCTCTCCAACGGCAGTTCTCAGCTGCACCTGGCTTGCAGATCACAAAGTTTCTTTACGAAAATGGACCCACGTAAAATAGCTGCGTTAACTCTTGTTAGCGAGCGTCGAAGTAGAGCGGAGAAAATCAAGAAGATTCCATGCTCGTCGATGGCTTGAACAGCGAATTGTTCGTAGAGGAACACTTCATAATGCTGCACAACGATCTCAGGTACGCACTGTTGTATCCACGGACCCAACCAACCAACCAACTCGCGCACGTGCGCCCTGAGCGTGACATCGCTGGCCACAGTTCCTGTCGCGGCCGTCGGGGTCTTAGGGCGTTACCGCCGACGGAAGAGGTCGCGCCATGGGTGAGCTCGGGTCCGCAGCGCCCTCTGCCTTTTACATATAAGGAGGAGCGCTGCCCCGACACGGACCGCCTTCCTAGCCCTTTATCCTACCCTTCAACGGTCCCAACGTACCCTCCAAACCCACCTTGACCAATTCACCGCTTGGTGCAACCAGTGGTTCCTCCGTGTTAATCCCTCCAAGACCCAGGCGATCATCATAGGCAGCATCACCCGCTCCTTCCGCCTCCATGATTTCTACCTCACCATTTACGGCCGTCCTATCCACCTCACTCCTACCCTCAAATACCTTGGCCTCACACTCGACCGCCACCTCACCTGGACTCCCCATCTCCTTACCATCCAAAACAAAGCTCACAACCGCCTCCGCCTCCTGAAACTCCTGTCCGGCCGGACGTGGGGTCTGCATCCTTCCACCATCCTTCACACCTACCAATCCATGATCCGCCCCATCCTTTGTTATGCCAGCATCGCTTGGATTTCCGCCCCTCCCCGGTTCTATAAAGCCCTCCAAATCCTCGAACGCCATGCACTCCGCCTCGCCTTCCGCATCTGCCTTCCGTCCCCCAAGCGCATCCTCTATGACCTCATCCCCTTCCCCCACCTTCTCCTTTTCCTTGAACACATCCGCACACCATATATTGTCCGCCGCCTTGATCCCCCTCACCCCCTGGTGTCTCCCTTCCTCTCCACTCCCAACCAGTTGCCGCACCTTTACTGTTGTGTCCCTCCCTCTCTCCATCTCCACACCCTCCATCTCCTTTCCCAACACAACTTCCACCATCTACCACTCCCGGATGATGAGCTTCACCCTGACATCTACCCTTCCTACCAACTCTAACCCCCTCTTCCTGCCTCCTCCTCAGGGCTCCCTCTCCTCCCTCTCCCTCCTTCTCAGCGGATTTCCCCTCCTACTCCCCGTCCATCTCTTGCGCCTTCTTTCAGTGTCTCTGCGCTCCCTCCTGCCCTGTCTTCCCTTTCCCTCTCCCACCCCATGTGTCTCCTGCCTCTTCGTGAACCCACGGTTGCCCCTCCTCTCTTCATCCCGCCGCTTCCCCAGCTGCCCCATGCTCTCCCCTCCTTTTCCATCCTCTCTGACCTTTCCCTCGGCAGGTCCCGCCTGGTAGTTTTATTCTTCGTCGTGTGTGCTCCAAGTGGGTTTTAAGTGTGTTGTTTCGGAGTGTTTTTAATACTGTGGCCAACTTTTAACCTGTGCATGCGCATCCAGTGTCTTCCGTGTTTTAAGAATCGCCAACTGTGTTTTTTAACTTTCTGGTGACTTTTTTAACTGTCCCCAATGAACTTCTACATGTCAGTGTATTTTTACCTCCATTTTCTCCCCTTACTCTGTTTTACGTTCCCCTTTTTTAACTCCTTATGTATGTATTATTTTATTCTTGTTTTAGTTGTCATTCACTCGGCTGAAGAGCGGCGGATTGTGCTGCTGACAGCCCTCCCCTGCCCGTATGGGGCAGGGGCATGAAATCACAATAAAGGAAAAAAAAAAAACCGAGACGGACAGCTCGGGGTGACGTCGGACAGGCACCTGACGTGGCTGCCACACGTCCGAGACGTCAGAGGGCGGGCAGTGGGGCGCCTTCGTGCGCTTTACCCACTGCTCAACCCTTCATCGACACTCCCTCCACGCCACGGCCTCACCATGTATCTGTCCCTTGTCCGGCCGGTACTGGAATACGCGGCCGTGGTGTGGGGTAACGCGGCAGCGACCCACATTGCGACGCTCCAACGCGTGCAAAATAGGGCGCTGCGACTTGCGCTCCACAAGCCGCCTCGCTACCCGACGAGGCTGCTACATGAGGAAGCTGCCATCCCCTTCCTGCGGGATCGCTTCCAGCAAATTGCCAGAGTGTTCTACAGCAATGCAGAACACTCTGGCAGCCGCCTGATTCGTGGTTTGGGCCAACAGGTCCACCAGAGGCCAACAATACGTTGGCCCGACCTACTGCGAGAGTAGTCTTCTCTTGCAGCCCGATATAGAAACAAAGGGCGTCACAATCAACGACACCCAGTGAGGACAACTCAACACGTTAGGTCCCACTGCACCCCAAAGAGGTCAACGCAGGAACAGCAGCTCCGCTGCTTAAACTGCCCACACACCTGGCATATGTAGCCAGAGTTATAGAGCGAGCGGGCGAACCGAGACGGACAGTCTATTGTCGATTGTCTATCGTTAGCCTTTCGTGGAGTTTATAGTGGAGCTATTGCAGTGTGATAATAAAGATAAGTTATCTCTTAATTCTAGCGGCGCAAGTACCGCAGAGGACCTTGGGTTTGGGAACCGTCACAAAACATACCACAAGTAATTGTTCTTTAACTCAACTGAATCTTCATCTCATTTTCGCTTTTAAGTTGAATATATTTAGCGTCTAACGTCAGTTTGCGCATTCATAATACACATATTCTCGATGTTATAGCGACTACCACCACTCCAAAGTAACGTTATTCATCACATAGATTTGTTCGTAACTTAATTTTAATGGGAGAGTAGATTTTCTAGAAGCTGCTCGCCATCATTGCGAAAGGCACTTACCATGAAAGTACATGAAATGAAATGGCGTGTGACGAGGGCCTCCCGTCGGGTAGACCGCTCGCCTGATGCAAGTCTTTCGATTTGACGCCACTTCGGCGACTTGCGCGTCGATAGGGATGAAATCAAGGTACAAACATGAGCCAGTCCATAAAACCAAGAGACAGGTACACATACTTAACACAATGTTTCGTAATAGCAAAAACTTCCAGCGTGTAACTTGGGTTTACTTTCTGGCGCAGACTGACAGTCACGTTAAAAGATTTCTGGCCGTAAGGGAAAAATTTTACATTATTTATAATAAACGTTCGAAAAAATGCTCCTATGGGAGCACAAAAAAGACGAGTATGCTCCTGCTTTAAAGACTGACTGAGAAGTGGGGTGGCAGCTGTCTCATTCTACCTTCCTCAGCACCTTCAAAAATTTTCCCATAAATTTTGGCACGCGAACATATTCGCGCTCTTTTTAAAATACAACTCTACTCTCACTCCCACAATCTCTCCTAACTGTAACTCGCTCACACCCACTACTCCATCGCTGTAAGAAGCTCAACCCATCCGATTCAACTTGCCCATACTCAGTCACTCATTCAGCCCAACTCATTGAAATTATCTCTTCGTGTCTCTGTCACTGTCTCTTGTCTCACAGACACAGTCCCCTTAATTCTGTCTTACTATCACTGTCTTCTCTCGCAGTTACTGTCTCCCTTTTGCTCTGTTTAACTGCTACTACCTCATTCCTGCTGTCTCATCTGACTGTTACTGTCCCTCTCTTCCTCCTTGTCATTCTCATAGACTTTGTCTCTCACTATCACTGACTCCCACCCACTTCCACTTCCTCCTTCTCTTTATTTCTGTGCCACTGGCCGGTCTACTTCACTCCCTTCCTACCTCTGTTCTTTCACTGTCAACTAAATTCCACTGCCACTGTGCCCCTCTCTTTCTCTCTCATTGATGTTGTCTCCTTCGCTTTTTCTACACCACAACCACTCTCTACTGTCTTCCAGTATTAATTACTTTTTCGTCTTTTTCCCACTGCCACCGTCTCCTTCTCACTCAACACGAAAGAGCGTGAATATGTGCGCATTTAAAATACTTGGGAGTTTTAAAGGTGTGGGGAGAGGTAGAATGAGGCTGGTACCGCGCTTTTCAGTCAGCGTCTTTTAAACAGGAGCATATTCGTCTTTTTTGTTCTCCGATAGCAGCATTTTCCCCTGCTTCCCTTCTTTTCCCTGCCACAGTAAGGCATATCACTCATATGACAAGAAATTTATGATTTCGCAAAATTTTGATAGTTCACTTACTTGAATAACACAAAACTAACTTTACACGTACACAAAAATATTAGATGTCCTTCAGTACTATAACATGGGGTTCCCAGAACACTTTCGAAGATATCGGAGACACTTTGGAGCATATTTTTCCGTACTACGTCACTTCAGAAACTTCGTTTTCGCCACACACCGAATTTTACGTCCGTGCTTTACGTATACCTCAGACACGTATACAGATATCAAGAAAATTTTCTGGTTGCCTAAGATCGGGCTCTTAGGAATATATCGTAAAATATTTCAGCCATTTGCTGTGAACATCTATCTTGGAATTCGTAACTCGGTTTTGATACAAAACATGGTTACGAAACCTTTTTTTGGGTGTTTTCTAAGTAACCACCAACGAACTAATGGTGCCTCCATTAGTTCCTTAAGGCCCACCATAGACCACATCAAATACAAAAAAAGGAATCACATGATTTGTTCCCTTTGCCTAAGAAAGGTGAATTGCGTAATATTCTTACTTTGACCATCTACTATAGGACAGTGACACTAAACTTTCCCTCTGTTAGGTATACAAATGACCCCTATCCAAAGGGCTATTCAAAACTCATGACGCTATCTTTCTATTCCCAATAATGAGCCCCAGAAAAATCCCGATTTTATGCACGGCGTTTTGGAACATATATGATGTTACGGTGTAAAGTCAAGCGCCAACACGCCAGTTGGGAATGACAGTAAAGAGATGACTAGACGTCAGCCAATCGCACACTGACCGGACCTCCCTCCAGGACGACAACGTGACAGCAGCGGCCCCTTTGTGAAGAAGACAAAAGTTCCGCGACCGACTAGTGAAGTCCCAGTTGAATAGCAGCTTCAAGATTAGCGACTGGGATACTTCGTTTGTACACTCTATGACTTGAATTGTTTATACTGACGAAGATTTAATATTTTTCATATCGCAATCTGCTTGCAACACATCTGTGTAATTGCAAAGTTAAGTACTGTATGTGTTCTTTTTGTAATAAAAGTCATTAATACGACTTGTTGAACATTTGTCTAGCAAAACGAGGAAGTAGGCTTCCTAGACACCACGTATTTGATGACAAGCATGGAGACATTATATATGAAGTGTATTCGCAGTTGCGAGTACGAACAACCATCAGCTGTGTAAGAGAAAGATGACAATGAAAATATATGCTGGACCAGGGCTCGAACCTGGATTTCTAGCTTTATCCAGGCAGTCCCCTCAATCACTTAGTCTATCCGTGCACGACTCATGGTCGGACCCAAACTTCCATATGCCGTCGTTCCTGCATCACAACCTGTAATCGTACACACATTACGTAATTCCCGTACAGGGGTAGGAGTAGGGGGACATTTTACAAATGAAAGCAGCTGTCTGGTGTCGGCGGAAAAATACGCTATAGCAGTGCCTGTGTTGTTAAGAAGAAGAATGCTATGTTCCTTCGGGCATGCATGCATACATTCTTCTTAAAAGCACGAGCACTGCAGCACCGTTTTGGAACATATAAGGTAGTGCAACCATGGTGGCAACATTGAGTATTGCACGTAAAACTTCTATCAAATTAGTAAGGAATACGCAGAATTTTTTAGAAAACAAAAGGTGGAAAAAATTTGGAAGGAGGTGAATGCAATCATGCAACTTTTCTCTTTACAGCTTGAGAGAGGACAAGTTTCCCTCTCACCAATTTTTCGTACACAGTAAATTATTAAGGATTTTGTTACAACCCTACACACCTAGAGCAAGACTCTAGAAAGTTAACGCCTGAGTAGACACTGATGGAGCCTGGTAGGGTGCTAAAAGCATGAGGTACTTTTATGGTTCTTAGCTCACAGAAACAGCATTTTGGGAGTTGAAAGCAATTGTCAGCGAGCCCATCCCTCAGTAAACCTTGCCGGACAGGCCCACAGCTGTACAGGGCAGGCAGAGCAGCCCCTACTCAAGACATGTATCCAGCAGAACAATGCCGAGCTACCTCCTGTGGCGCCAGCAGAAAGTTGGGCTGGGGGAGACAGGCTGAAGGGATGTGTCTACACAGTGGAGTCATAAACTGGGCATTGTATGCAGAGCCACACATAATAAAAATTCACAAGTTTTCGTGTTCGCCGATACTGCAAATAGAACTGTGACCCACTTCCATTGGCTGCCTCGGTTGTGGTCGAAGATCTGGCATGTGCAGTTGGGACTTGTCCTAAGACTGCTTCACTTGCGAGTAGTTAGACTTGGGAGACTGTGGTGAAGTTCTTACCGTACCGATAGCGTGATTTCAAACGTCTCAGACTACTCGTTTGCTGAGGGCACACTTATTCGTTTTCGGTTTACCAGTCTCGACATTTGGTATCCTGGTGCACTCTGTCGTATAAGTGGCCAAATTGGTCCTTGGTACAACCAGCGAAGGGGTGTGTCACACGCCGAAATCTATTGCGATTTCAGGGCTCTGGTAGAGAGTAAATTGCGATCCGTCTGCCTGATCACTAGACCATGAGATTTTTGCATTTTTTTTCGTGGCTACAGTCGATTCGCAGGTGCCACCTCCACGTCTCACCACCTCCGCGCATTGCTCGCCAGCTGCAATTTACATCACCGTACGAACCAAACAGGGTAATGAACTGCTGCTCTGGCCTTGTCAGAGCGTACAGATCTCAATCGCCACTTGCTTTTTGCTGCACCTATATTGAGAAACTTCTGTAGTTTATCAATCAAAGTCTGCTCAGCATCAGATCAGTTCAGATTGGGTTATCCACATTTTTAGGGCCAGAGTAGTTGACTCACTTCTGCCACCCAGGATTCTTGTCCATTGTTCTCTTAACGCAACTGTTAGTTGTTGACAGTATTCAATCAACAACTATAATATATGTATGTTCTTCTTTTCAAAAGTAAATGTTGTTAGTAAACTACATGCCTTCTCAATCAATTTATATAGTCACCCCATAGGTGAACTTTAATTGTGGTGTCCCATGCCAGGATAACTTTCAAGCTCACAATGTAATCAACTACACACCACCTTCGGCATTGCTCCTGCTCCTCTGTATACGGTTATATGTTGTACATTATGTAAATGCTGGGTGTAAAAATGTCATTATTTGATATTTAACCAAAATGACGCGTTTTGGTTACATCATTATTGACCCGTAGCACCGAAACCACATACTGTCATAGCACACTAGGATTAAGCACTGGAAACTTCAACGACGAATATGTAGTTTCCCGTCATTTCATTGTAACAAATTGTACTTGAAACGACGACTTTTCGAGAAATCCTCAGTGTGCTGTTGCTTTGAAACAGCTTATGTTCATACTGCATACTCTACAATAAAAAAATCACCACTGACGGCGTTTAAGTCCACACAACACAGCATCTCTTAAGTTCAGCTTGTGACGTAAAACTGGCGTGCATCTCATTGGTCGCATTCCCCTCCACGAGGAAAAAAATCTGACACACCATATTTTTCATTTCACACTTCGCAATGTAAAGGAACGTGAAATTCCGCAGCGTGACGTCACCAACTCCTCGTCCACGTACGTTTCCACATCCCGTGAGCGGATGGCTGAAGTTATGGTAGTGAAGTTGTACGGAATCAGCGCAGTAACATGAGTTCACGTGGCGCTGCACTTGTGTAACAAAGCGTAAGAACAGTGGTCGTATAAAGATCGTAACCGAAACGGCCCAGACAGGAGTGTCACGCCTAATCAAAAATAATCGGTTTCAACTAGAGAGGAATTGCGCCTTGTGTCTGTCGGTGAATGTAGTGTCACCTCTTTTATCTGAAATAGAGAATGGCCATAGAAGGCAGCAAACTGTAACAAAATAACAGGTATGCACTCCCACAAATGAAAATAACTGCCTCGCAACGTTATGCCAATCTCCAACTCTCCAACACAGGTGGGTCTGCCGGCTTCTCAGAAGACACAGTCCGTAAGGGCTCTTTCGTGCATCCAATCAACAAACTACACAGTGAAACTTCTCAGGACTGGGACACCCCTGCTGTTGGAAGGATCAGTGAATAGTCTTCCCATAAAATTGGCACAATGTGTTCCATATTTCGTTCGACGGTGTTTGTACTTTCTCGTGTTGTTCGTGTAAGTACATCCAAAACTGCAGCTTATCCTTTCTGTTGTCATATATGCAATTCACCGCCATCTCTGCTATCCAATTAATCACATTAGTGTTTTTGTCTGGAGAAATACGTTACATATTGGTAAAGAATTACCGTCGGTGTGACCTCTGTGTAAGTGCTACGGCTGAGAAAGGCTATCATACGACATGTGAGTGCTCACACTTTCATCACCTCTCCACGCACCAACCGTTTTTGACCCATGTCCATCAGCATGCAACATGTGCAAAGGGGCAAATCAACAACTCTGGGACTGCGTTACTAAAAAGGCCATCGAAATCCGACTACAGGACGATCTAATTAATAAAGACAGCGGCCTTCAACTTAGCCAGGCTTGGAACCCTGCACTCAGCCTGGAGAGAAAGATGCGGTCCTAGAAATGGAAGACCGCCCCCGACGGCGGCAGCAGGGAGACTGCAGACCCCGGTTCAGACCCAGGCGCCGCTTCCCCCACCACCTCCAGTCGCCGCACCGAAGACACCAGGAGAGGAACGGTGGAGGGGGTAACGGCTCGTATATATAGAGCGCTGAGAGGAACAGCACAGCATTTCACGCACGCACTCCGCTGCTCGACTCTCTGCGGCTCACTTCGTTACCGTCGCTCGCGCACGCATATGCCACTACACCAACGCCATGCCGAGACGCAGGAATGGAGGAAGAGGCAAGATTGCTGCTGCTGTTGAGCTCCTGCTAAACCAGTCGGGAGCAACGGTTGCGGCAACAAGAAGAAGAAGCGGAAGCCTGTGGCACAATTAGAGTGCTATAAGTGTCAAAAGCTGGGACACACAGCCAGGGAATGCGACGGCGTGGTTGCGTGTGTTAAGTGCGGGAAACCGCACGACACACGAAACTGCACCAAACCGAGGGGTACCCCAGCAGCGTGCGTTAATTGCGGTGGCTCGCACGCCGCAAACGCGCGCAGCTGCAGCCATCTGAAGACGTGGAAGCAGCGGAAGTTGGCCACCAAACAAGAAGAGGTGGCCCAAGAAGAAGAGAAGGTGGACACCCCGCCCTCCTACCTTAGTAGGGGAAGCGGGCTGCGCCACAAAGACGACGTGGACGCCTTCCGCCAAGCACTGCGGGAAGCCAACGAGGACGCAATCACCGCCTTCAAATCCGCCATGGCGGAGGAGAGAGCGGCCCTGAGAGCGGAACTACACGAGACGCATCAGGAGGTGACTCAACTAAGGGTCGCCTTGTACCTCGCGTCCCGCACGACATCGGACGTGGCACCGACCCCCACCCGTACGGGGGTAGACGCGGCAACACAAACGACCGCCTCCCTGGCCGACGCGGCAACGCAGGTTGCTAGGGAGGTGGTCATACAGTCGGGGAAAACCACCGACAACAAGGAGACGGCACCCTCGGAAGCAGTCATCAATCCTGTCTCTGCGGAAACGCAGACGATACAGGAAATGCCGATGGAGACCGAGGGAGAAGAAGAAGACGAGCCGTTCGAGTGCCTCCCCCTCCCCAACAAGAACTGTATGAGGGAGGTGCTCACCAAGTCGCAGATTCCCTG
Organism: Schistocerca serialis cubense; assembly: GCF_023864345.2. Taxonomy (NCBI): domain Eukaryota; kingdom Metazoa; phylum Arthropoda; class Insecta; order Orthoptera; family Acrididae; genus Schistocerca; species Schistocerca serialis. The sequence continues at coordinate 474,132,488 of NC_064642.1, read as the reverse complement.
CGCGACGGTAGCTACCCCCATCATGGCAATCCTTACCCTTTCACGGTAAACAACATCCCTCTCCTAACTCATAAACCTTATCCATTCCACTGGGGGTGCGAACTCTTGAACCAGAGAATCCACGGGGGGGAACTCGTCAGGCGTCCAGATCTGGAACTGATAAACAAGCACCCGATCTTCACCGACGAGGACTGGCGGTTCATGACTGACCAAGCAGTCCTGTACATCCAGCAACAGAGGCCGGCAGTGGAATTCTCCCGCCTGAAGAAGATAGAATTCGGGCAGCCAGGAAGCAGCAAGAAAAAGAAGAACAAGAAGCCGCCGGAATCACCCGGCAGATAAATGCCTTCATCCACAGAAACCAGAGGCCAATCCAAAACGAGAAGAAAAACCCTCCCAACAGAGAGGATTTCAGGAGGAACAGCTGAACCAGCTTAAACTCGTACACCTCGGGCCAAGGCAGGCCCGTCAATATACTGAGTGAGTGAGTCAGCACAGCATTTGTCAGGAATCACCTGAAGATGGCAACGTGTACGTCTGCCGAAATATTGTGGAGAAATTACGACGCTACCCGGTGGGATACCCGAGAACTGTTCAAAGTGATAATTCCTACCCGAAGAGGTGACCGAACCCACACAAGTGCCTAAATACGCGAGCATAGAACGTGTTTCTCTGACGGTGACGCAGCAAAAGCGAAATGAAAATAGTAGAAATACATAAATGGCTGATCTCTAGGTAGTCACGTACGCTGCGCTTATTAACGCGGTCCGGGCGGCCTGCAGACGCACGTGCCAGCGCGGGTCTAATAGCCGTCCGGTGCGCCGGGCGAGGCGGCAGCGCGATCCCGGCGCGGTCGCCAACCCCTGCCGCCCCTCTCACCCGCCCCTTCGCCGCCCCTGGCCGCGCTACCCTTCCGCGCAATTTCCGACCAGCGGCGGTTCGCGAATGATGCCGCGGCACGCCCCGTTTCTGCCGCGCCGCTGCCGCCGCCTGTGGTGATGTCGCCCGTCCAAACGATCGCACGCCGCCCACAAATTCCGGTAACAGAGAAGAGCAGAGCACTGCCGCCCACGCCGCCGGCCGTACTTCAGTGCGCCGGAACACGCACGGGGTCGTGGTGACACGGCCTGTATGAGGCGACCGACTCACTTACTAGACTCGTTTTATTACTCTGCCGCCCACGGCGTTGCAACACTAACAGCTGCCTCCTACGTTGATGGCGGTGGCATTTCCTGCGCGCATCAGGAAGTTTCTCTTACGAAGCAAGTTAATTTAGTGGCGAACATCTTGAACATGTTACATGGCAGAAGCAAAGGGTGACGCACGAAAAGCCCACCCAGAGTACTGGACTGCTCCTTGACGCCCACCAGTTGTCGTCTAGTGTTTCGAAGCTGTTGCGCCTACGTTTTGCATTGTCAATATTTCTTTATTATGTAATGGGAGAAAATGCCGTATGAAAATAGGGGGAGAGGATATAGAGCAAGTGAAGAACTTCAGTTACTTGGGAAGAGTAATAATGGATGATATGTATTGCTCAACAGAAATTAGTAAAAGAATTGCGGTGGTAAAAGAAGGATTCAGGAGGAAACAGAAATTACTTTGTGGACCACTAAACAAAGATCTGAGGAAAACATTTGCCGAATGCTACATCTGGAGCGTTGCACTATATGGTGCGGAGACCTGGACGTTGAGGAAGGAAGATGAAAGATGATTGGAGGCGCTGGAGATGTGGATATGGTGGACAATGCAAGAAGTGAAATGGAAAGACCGAGTAAGGAATGGAGAAGTATTAAGAAGAGTTGGGGAAGAAAGAAACATGCTGAAAGCCATCAGAAAGAGAAAACGGAAATGGATTGGACATTGTTTTAGAAGGGACTGTTTTTAGAAGGATGGAATAGAAGGAACGGTGGAGGGAAAAAGGGGAAGAGGAAACAGAAGATATCAAGTGCTGGACAATATCAAAGGAGGCAAGCCGGCCGGAGTGGCCGTGCGGTTCTAGGCGCTACAGTCTGGAACCGAGCGACCGCTACGGTCTCAGGTTCGAATGCTGCCTCGGGCATCAATGTGTGTGATGTTCTTAGGTTAGTTAGGTTTAATTAGTTCTAAGTTCTAGGCGACTGATGGCCTCAGAAGTTAAGTCACATAGTGCTCAAAGCCATTTGAATTTGAAAGGAGGCAAATATTCAGAAACGAAAAAACTGGGTATGGACAGACAAAAGTGGAAGAAGCTTAACTCATAACAAGACCTGCCGTAAGGAAGAATACCATACATACATTACATATTTATCTATTTGTTGTTGTTTCTTGTCGTGGTGGGCAACAACCCTTGCGTACTCGAGGCTCGTGTCCCATATGCGAATAATACTAAGAAGAGTACTGAGTCTGTTACAATCGTACTCTTTGTTTAGCAAGCAGTGACCGGAAAATCTGATATTCTGGAACCTTCCAGTACGCTACACGCTTTTTTTTTTTTTTTTTTTTTTTTTTTTTTTTTTTTTTTTTTTTTTTTTTTTTTTTTTTTTTTTTTTTTGCGGCGGGAGCTTTGACGAGTCGCACCGGTAATGTTCCAGTAGGTAACGACAGAGTATGCGAGTAGGTAAGCGTCTAGAACTGGAAGTATTGGTCAGGCCGTAGAGATGGGGACCTGCAGCAGAAAGAGCAGAAGACAGTGTTGAGAGAACTGTATTAAGAAGTCGAGCAGTTATCAGCTAATAATTTTATAGAGCGGCTAATTAAATGAAAACGAGACACATGGAGAATTGGTTCAAAAGTAATCGCCGTAACTATTAATGCATTTGTGCCACTATGACACAAGACGATAACGCCTTCATGCGTTTGCCTGCGCAGCCACTATTGTACGCAGGCGTGCACCTCGTCTTCCGAAGTAAATCGTCAGCCACGAGTGTCTTTCTTAAGACCTCCAAAAATACGGACGTCGGGGAGAAGGGGAAATCAGGACTATATGGAGGATGTGTAAGGGTTTCCCAGTGAAACCTCTGCAGCAACATGGTGCCAAAGTTGTTTAGATTATGCTGCAGAAGTTTCGCTGGGAAGCCCTTACCAATACTCCATAGAATCCGAGCTCACCCCACGCGATTTCCATATTTTTGGAGCTCTTAAGAAAGACATTCGTGACCCTCGACTTGCTTCGTACAACGAGGTACGTCATGGTATAGTCATGGTTACGTAGGCAGCCGCAAACATTTTTCCATTAAAGCATTGGCCGTCTTGGTTCACAGTGCGATAAATGTATTAACAGTTATGGCGATTACTTTTGCAGTACTAAACAGCTTATTTACTTCTTTCCCATCTGTCCCGTATCATTTGACTGCGTCTTACATAATTTGTTTCAAAGTCCTTGTGACAGCTGATTCGGTTTTGAAACAACTTTCTCCGTTTAGAGACACTCTCTCTTATGGTTTTCTTTTTGAAAATCACTCTATCAGTTTCATGGGGTAGATAGTAGGCCGCACACCTGGTTAGCTGATCTGCTAGCTCGGTGAAGTCTGCCGGCCGGAGTGGCCGTGCGGTTCTAGGCGCTACTGCCTGGAGCCAAGCGACCGCTACGGTCGCAGGTTCGAATCCTGCCTCGGGAATCGATGTGTGTGATGTCCTTAGGTTAGTTGGGTTTAATTAGTTCTAAGTTCTAGGTGACTGATGACCTCAGAAGTTAAGTCGCATAGTGCTCAGAGCAATTTGAACCATTTTTTCGGTAAAGTCTCGTCTTCCCAAGGCCAACGGATATTAAAAAACGCCTAGGCCCGATGGGAAGCGTCAGCGAACAGTACGTCTACAACAAAAGTTGTTTCCCATGACTTGATCTATTATTTCCAGGCATTTGTCGGAAACACTTTGAAACATCCGCATATACGCTGAAGAGCCAAAGAAATTGGTACACCAGCCTAATATAGCGAAGGGCCCACACGAATATGCAGAAGTGCCGCAACACGACGTGGCATGAACTCGACTGATGTCTGAAGTAGTGCTGGAGGGAATAGACATCATGAATCCTGCAGGGCTGTCCATAAATCAGTAAGAGCACGAGGGGTGGAGATATCTTCTGAAAAGCACGTTGCAAGGCTCCCAGATATACTCCATAATGTTCATGTCTGGGGAGTTTGGTGGCCAACGGAAGTGTTTAAACTCAGAAGAGTGTTCCTGCAGCCACTCTGTAGCAATTCAGGACATGTGGGGTACCGTCTTGTTCTGCTGGAATTTCCCAAGTCCGTCGGAATGCATAATGAAGATGAATGGATGTAGGTGATCAGACAGGGTTCTTACGTACGTGTCACCTGTCAGAGTCGTATCTAGACATATCAGGGGTCCAATATCACTCCACACGCCCCACACCATTACGGAGCTTCCACCAGCTTCAACAGTCCCTTGCTGATATCCAGGGACCATGAATTCATGAGGCTGTCTCCATACCAGTATAAGTCCATCCGCTCGATACGATGTAAAATGAGGATAGTCCGACCAGGCAATATGTTTCCAGTCATCAACAGTCCAATGTCGGTGTTGACGGCCCAGGTAGTGCATAAGGCTTTGTGTCGTGCAGTCATCAAGGATACACGAGTGGGCCTTCGGTTCCGAAAGCCCATATCGATCATGTGTCGTTGAATTGTTCGCACGCTGACACTTGGTGATGGCCCAGCATTCAAATCTGCAGCAATTTGCTGTATGGTTGCACTCCTGTCACGTTGAACGATTCTCTTCAGTCGTAATGGGTCCCGTTCTTGCAGGATCTTTTTTCGGCCGCAGCGATGTCGGGAATTTGATGTTTTGCCGGATATCCGATGTTCACGGTACGCTCGTGTTGTACGGAAAAATCCCTACTTTATGGCTACCTCGGAGATGCTGTGTCCCATTGCTCGTGCGCCGACTATAACACCACGTTCAAACTCACTTAAATCTTGATAACCTGCCATTGCAGTAGCAGTAACCGATCTAACAACTACGCCTAACACGTGTTGTCTTATATAGGTGGTGCCGACCGCAGCTCCGTATTCAGCCTGTTTACACACCAGTTTCTTTGGCGCTTCAGTGTATAAGTAGAAGATGAGAGTATAGCCGTACTTCCGTGAGGGGAACTGATGTTACTGAGTAAGATATATGTGAATTAACGAACAGTGTGAGATATAGCGAAAGTTGAAACTGGTACCGATGAAAGAATCGAGGTAAACTAAGCAGTGGGTTCTCCGAAATGACAAATTATCAGTGTAGATTACAAAAGTGAGGGTATCGAAAAAACATTTAGGAACATTCATTGTTGGGAACCAATAAACTAAGTTTATAGACATCTTGTTGTCTTTTATAACAGATCCTGATCACATGTGATTAACAAGTCGATTGCCATTAATTACAGCCGGCCGGTGTGGCCGAGCCGTTCTAGGCGCTTCAGTCTGGAACCGCGCGACCGCTACGGTCGCAGGCTCGAATCCTGCCTCGGGCATGGATGTGTGTGATGTCCTTAGGTTAGTAAGGTTTAACTAGTTCTAAGTTCTAGGGGACTGTTGACCTCAGCTGTGAAGTCCCATAGTGCTCAGAGCCATTTGAACCATTAATTACAGACACTTCACAAACAATTTGCAGACACTTTGTTTCTTTGTAGCACGGGATGCCTTATGAGTCCGATCGTCAGACAACTAAATAAATAATGATATATACAAAATTCAAAAAGGAGAGCTTACAGAAGATACGCGAAATGTGACGATCACGTAAAATCTGTGTTGAGGAAGTTGAATTGAAGACAGATTTGTTGGTCGAGTTACAAGAAAAATGCAAAGCATCTTTAAAGGAAATCGGTAACAAGACGTTAGTGCGACCAGTTTTCCAGTAGTAATAGCAGCCATGAGAACAGACATCGTTCGAATTCAGAGATCCAATGCTGGTATCGTAATAGGTCCTTACAGCCCATTATGAACTGAAAAAAGGAAACAGATCCGTGATAAAATGAACAGGTCAGGAGCGAGAAGCGTGTTTAGCTTCACAAACTAAGAGAATGAATAGACCGAGAGGAAACAAATGAACAACGAGACAAAATTAGAGAAGAGGATCGAGTGACACACTCATCAAGCTGACAGATAAACAGCTGAAAAAACAAGATTGCAAAATAGACTAAGCAAAGTTGCAATGAGTGAAGGAATGTGTTGTATGAGTGCAAAAAGTTGATTAGCGCCAGTAGAAGTGTGTCTCTCAGAATTAAAACATGAGTGGAGAAACTCCGGTATCTAAAAATTTTCTACGAAATATGAAAGCATACAATGCTTGCTTTGAAGTGACTTCATTTGGCGCTACTTCCATGAGCAATGAAGAACATCAGTTCAGTCCTGCGTTTTCGATTAAATTAGAAGTCTGTCATAAAATGGGATCATACCAATGCCAAACGAATCCCATAAATTTTTGCATGTACATTTCATTGTCGAGGAATAAACGAAATTTCCAGAGTTTTCTTTAACGTTTTTGATTATTACTTGTGATTGTCTTGAAATGTTCCCGGATGTTTTACAATGTTCTCGAATACTTTGGGATATTCGCGGTGTTTATAAACAAATAGTGAGTGCTGTAATACATTATTTCAAATTAGATTCCAGTTTACAGAATGAGATTTTCACTCTGCCGCGGAGTGTGCGCTGATATGAAACTTCCTGGCAGATTAAAACTGTGTGCCGGGTCGAGACTCGAACTCAGGACCTTTGCATTTCGCGGGCAAGTGCTCTACCATCTGAGCTACCCAAGCACGACTCACGACCCGTCCTCACAGCTTCAATTCTGCCCCAGTACCTCGTCCCCTACTTTCCAAACTTTTAGATTACTGTTGAATAGTTGAGTGAATTTAAGAGTAATGGAAAGTATTTTTGAGCATTCGAGAGTATTTTTGAGTGTTAGAGACTAAAATTTTATCATTTCTTTGAATGTCCACTTTAACGATGCTCTCAAATGTTTTCGGATTATCTGGAATGGTTTCGGAAAACAATTGAAAATAAGTGCCAAGTGAAAAGGGGCCTTTTCAGCTGGTTATAATAAACGCAAGCGCGGTTTGTCCGTGCTTGCCGGTGTAAGTCCGCAACCCACATCCGCAGTCCCGCGCGGATTAACAGACTTGGTAGCTGAAGCTAGACGTATAGGACATTCCATTTCGTAAATCGTTAGAGAACTGAGTATTTCGAGATCCATAGTCTCAAGAGTGTGCCGAGAATACCAAATTTCAGGCATGACCGCTCTCCACAGACAACGCAGTGCCCAACGGCCTTCACTTATCAACCGAGAGCAGCAGCGTTTGCGTAGAGTTGTCAGTGCTAACAGACAAGCAACACGGCGTGAAAAAACTGGAGGGATCAATGTGGGATGTACGACGAACATATCTGTTAGAACAGTGCGGCGTTAATAGGCTATCGCAGCAGACAACCAATGCGAATGCGTTTGTTAACAGGACGACATCGCCTGTAGCACCTCTCCTGGGCTCATGAAAATACCGGTTGGGCCCTAAACGACTGAAAAACCGTGGCCTGATCAGATGAGTCCTGATTTTACTTCGTAGGAGCTCATGGTAGTGTTCAACTGTGGCGCAGACCCCACGAAGCTATGCAACCGAGTTGTCAACAAGGCACTGTGCGAGCTGATGCTGACTTCATAATGGTTTGGGCTGTGTTTACTAGGAATGAACAGAGCCCTCTGGTTATGTTCGGCTACTGAGACCATTTGCAACCATTCGTCATGTTACCAAACAACGATGGAACTTTTACGGATGACTCTGTGCCAGGTCACTGGGCCACACGTGTTCGCAATTGGTTAGAAGAACATTTTGGAAAGTTTGAGCGAATGATTTGGCGATCCAGGGCGCCCGAAATGAATCCCGTCGAACATTTATGGACGTAATTGAGCGGTGAGTACGGGCAAAAAATCCTGCACTGGCAACAGTTCCCGCAATTATGGACGGCTATAGAGGCAGCATAGGTCAATATTTCTGCAGGGGACTTCTAACGACATTTTAAGTTCATGCCGCGTCGTGACGTCACGCTACGCCGTGAAAAAGGAGGTCCGACACGATATTAGAAGATATGCTATGACTTTTATCACCTCAGTGTAAAGGGTTAAGAAGATTGAAGTTTCCCGTACGAAACGCAATGGCCGTTGAGAAGAAAGGCCGTACACTGCTGGTAAAGTTGATTTATCAGAACGGCAGCAATAGCAGCGCAGTATTAGAGGAATAGCGCCGATAGAAAGAGCTGCGAAGAGGCCCCATGTCAATAAATGGGATACAAAATATGATCAAGAAATCTGAAGAAACGGGTGAATTAGGTGGTCCAGCAGGGCCATTTCCATGACGGTAGATGATGACGTTGCTGTAGCTATGGCCGTCCGTGCAGCACATGCTTCAAGTTCTGCAGCCAGTGCTCTAGATGTGTCACTCGACTTGTCACTCTTCTGATCAACAGTTCAAAAGATTCGGTGGCGCATTTTACACTGGTATCCCTACAAGATTAAGAATGTGTACCAAATGAGGTCCCAAGATACGATACCACGCCGTGATGTTTCCCTTCTTTTATCACATGCATGGAAATGCATGGGACGTGACAGGTGAATATTCATTGGATAGACGAGTCTCATTTTACCATGCGCGTTGCCTTGAATGCAGACAACTGTCGCATAGGGAGTTCTGCTTCGTCACGTGTTATGCAGGAACATCGACTTCACTCATCTTATATGACTGTGCGGTGTGGCTCCAGAAGTTTCTTTATTCTCAGTCCGCTTTTCTTCGAGGCGATGGCAGCTCGCGGATCTTTTAGGTGTACAGTGACATTTTCACATGGTAGCAGAAAGTGGAAGTATTTTTTTTTCTTTCAGCATACTCCGCGAGCGCAACGATTAATGGACCTATCTACGATGCCTCGGCGCCCTCAGTGTATACAGCCCGCACTGCAGCACTCAGAACACCTTCAGTTTAATTTTAACCACCCAGTAAAAGATGATACGACATAAGAATATTTTTGAGCACTCGAGAGTATTTTTGAGCGTGAAGTATTAAGATTTTACGATTTCTTGAATATTCATTGCTGCGTTGTTCTCGAAGGCTTTGGAGTGATGTGGAATATTCTCAGAAAATAAATGGAAGGAATCTCTGAGCCAAGCGGGTCTTTTTCAGTTGGTAATAAAAAAATAGCCTAATAATAATAATAATAATAATAATACATCACATACATTCAGCAACAGAAAGATTCACATTAAGCAGAAAGGAAGGAGAAGGGGATTCATCGACATAAAAAACCTACATTATGGACAGGTAGACAATTTAAGAAAATTCTTTATAGAACGAGCAGAAACAAGCAAAATACACAAAGCAATCACTCATATAAATACATCGGCTACGCCACTGCAATTTCATAACCACTTCTACAACCCTTTAGATCACATAGCATCAATAGATACGAAGAAAGTAAATTGGAAAAAGAAAACACTACATGGCAAGCACCTGTATCATCTAACACAGCCACACATCGATCAAGACGCATCCAACACATGGCTAAGAAAAGGCAATATATACAGTGAGACAGAAGGATTCATGAATGCAATACAGGATCAAACAATAAACACCAGATATTACAGCAAGCATATTATTAAAGATCCCAATACCACAACAGTAAGTGCAGACTTTGCAAACAACAAATAGAAACAATACTAGCAAATACAGAATACCCCAGAAGAGATGACAATGTAGCAAAAATAATACATCAACAACTTGCCATAAAACATAAACTAATAAAACAACACGTTCCCACATACAAGTATGCACCACAAAATGTACTGGAGAATGATGAATAAAAATTATACTGGAACAGAACCATTATAACAGATAAAACAACACCACATAACAAACCTGACATCATACTCACCAATAAAAAGAAGAAATTAACAAAACTATTCGAAATATCCATATCCAATACAACAAATATACAGAAGAAAACAGGAGAAAAAATTGAAAAATACATCCAACTGGCTGAGGAAGTCAAGGACATGTGGCATCAGGATAAAGTTGACATTATACCGATTATACTATCAACTACAGGAGTCATACCACACAATATCCACCAGTACATCAACGCAATACAGCTACATCCAAACGTATATATACAACTACAGAAATCCGTAATTATTGATACGTGTTCAATAACCCGAAAGTTCCTAAATACAATGTAACATATACTGTACAGTTAAAAGGAAGGTTCGCTTGATGAAGGTCCGCGTCACTTTCCATTTTTAACCAGACGTAAGGTCTGAGAAAAATAGAAATAATAATAATAATATAGAAGCGACTAAGAAATAAAAGAAAACATTAAATAGACAATAGTGGTTGTTATTTGCACATTAGAAATTAGTTCCAACGTAGTAGCGCTAGAACATGGCGTACCGTTTTGAGGCTTCCAGTGTCCGTAGAGCTGGTAACTGGCGAGGCCATTGTCTTAAGCTACGAGGCTCCAGTGTGCCTCTGCCTCCGGCAGCTCCAGCCCTGCGCTCCCCCGGGTTTTACGTGCTGCTGGGAAAACCAAAGGCGCTCGGCCGTGGAGAGCGTGAGGCGTGACAAGGGCGCGAGGCACGACCGGGCTACGGAGCACGCCTTGATTTGCTGCCCCGCTGGAGCAGCGCTATGGCAGCGGCCTTTGTGTTCAGCTCCGCAGCAGAGCGTTTAGCAGCTCCTAACTACGCACAGCTTCGATACCCGGCATCGGCAAGGAGGTCTGCTTAGTCGAAAAACTGAAATCGCATCCTGTCAAACCTGCTCTTTACAAACAAGACAAATTCGGGCAACTGTTTTGTTGTTGACCACACCGCAATGCCCGTTTCCGACGGGACGTGAAACTTGAATCCGTCTTTGTGTCCTTCATTCTTCCCTCCTATGGAGTCACTGCATAAGGGCCTATCAAGTGATTAAAACAACTTGTCATTTATTAATTGTTCGGTGAGAAAATTGGGGGAGCATTGCACCTGTGCAAACCGTACCCGTTGACATTACCCGTCTGAAATATCTTTACAGGTGGTAAATACACTCTAAAAGAATAAAATAAGAAAATAAAAAATAATTGGATGATTTATTCAAGAGAAAGAGCTTCACAAATTGAGGAAGTCAACAAAGCGTTTGTCCACCTCTGGCCACTACGCCAGCGGTTATTCAGCTTGCCAATGAGTGACAGATTCGTCATCCGTGGCACCATTACAGCACACCACTAATTGTCTGGCATTCTGTTCCCCGTTTTGCTGCCTTCATGGCTATCCTGAGCTTACATTTCAGCAAGATAATGCTCATCCGCACACAGCGAGATCTTCCGCTGCTTGTCTTCGTGCTTGCCAAAACTTAACCTTGGCCAGCAACGTCACAGAATCTCTCTCAAATTGAGAACCTTTCGAGCATTATGGCCAGAGCCCTCTAACCAGCTCGGGATTTTGACGATCTACCGTGCCAGTTGGACAGAATTGAGTACCAGTCTGTAAAGAGGACATCCAAAAACTCTGTCAATCAATGCCAAACCGAGAAGCTGTTTGCGGAAGTGCCAGAGGTGAATCAATACGTTAGTGACGTGCTCAGTTTGCGAAGCTCTTTCTCTAGGATATAACATACAATTTTTCTGGAATTGTAATCATTTGTTTGCCTGTACATATACACGACATCTACCGATTTCCACCCCATTAGGATAATTCTTTCGTCGTGAATAGTGTCTTCTGTCTTAGAGTGGGCTAGAACTAGCTGTGCAAGTTGTCGGAATCCTGGGAGTAGTGGAAAACACGTCTGCTCCCACAAGTAAATGGAAATGAGCGTTTGGCGTCATTGGCCGGGAGGCCCCTTTACGGGGCAGGTCCGGCCGCCTTGGTGCAGGTCTTCTTACATTCGACGCTACATTGGGCGACTGGGCGACCTGCGCGCCGGATGGGGATGAAATGATGATGAAGACCACACAACACCCAGTCCCTGAGCGGAGAAAATCCCCGACCCAGCCGGGAATCGAACCCGGGCCTGTAGGACGGCAATCTGTCACGCTGACCACTCAGCTATCGGGGCGGACTGCTCCCACAAGTGGCTGGTAAAGTCTGTAGCGTAGCATTTATTCGCATGCACTTCAGGATGTCCTCCCATATTTTTTCGTTACGTAAGTGGAATGGTGACAGATACAAGGAAATCGACACAAGTGATACGTTCTCAGAGTGGAAATTCGTGTACAATGCTCTTACGTTCAGTAAGGAATAGAAACAGAAAGCCCTCACTATTCTGTTACAGTAAGCTGTTGAGTTGCACAGTACAAATTACTACACACATGCGTTATAATGTGGCTGGTGGGAGTTGCAGAATTAAGAATATCGAATGGTATTAACTGCTTCTGGTTTCTGCCAACTAGAGTTAGCAAACAATTTATTCACTGTACCTATGTGCTCCGGCCAAATAAAACCATCATAACGACCGGGAGAGCGATGTGCTGACCACACGCCCCTCCTATTCGCATCCTCAGCTGAGGATAACATGGCGGTCGGAAGATTAGATAGGTAGATCACATAACTAATGATGAAGTATTGAATAAAATTAGGGAGAAGAGGAGTATGTGGCACAACTTGACAAAAAGAAGGTACTGGTTAGTAGGACATGTTCTGAGGCATCAAGGGATCACAAATTTAGCATTGGAGGGCAGCGTGGAGGGTAAAAATCGTAGAGGGAGACCAAGAGATGCATACACTAAGCAGATTCAAAAGGATGTGGGTTGTAGTAAGTACTGGGAGATGAAGAAGCTTGCACAGGATAGGGTAGCATGGAGAGCTGCATCAAACCAGCCTCTGGACTGAAGACCACAACAACAACAACAACAACCTATGTGCAAGAAATCAAAAGTGACGCATGGAGTTAACAGTCACTGGTAAGTAATTTAGTATGAAATCATTTATTGACGCCTTAGATGCATTAGTGGCAACGGCCTTGCCGCAGTGGATACACCGGTTCCCGTCAGATCACGAAGTTAAAGGCTATCGAGCGTGGCCGGCACTTCGATGGGTGACCATCCGGGCCGCCATGCGCTGTTGCCATTTTTCGGAGTGCACTAAACCTCGTGATGCTAATTGAAGAGCTACTCGACCGAATAGTAGCGGCTCCGGTCAAAGAAAACCATCATAACGACCAGGAGAGCGGTGTGTTGATCACACGCCCCTCCTATTCGCATCCTCATCTGAGGATAACACGGCGGTCGGATGGTCCCGATGGGCCACTTGTGGCCTGAAGACGGAGTGCTTTTAAATACATTAAACACTACGCTGTCTGCTAGATAAATTTGGTAGCGACCAATGAGCAGCCAATAACGGTCAGTGAAACCCGGCCGTCTCTCAAACTTGGGCGTAGCACGTGAACGATTGTTTCAGACTAACAGTATTGACTACTTATACAGACGTTATAGGGTCATGCATATTTATGGCCGTGATTACAGTTCAGAATAACACATAAGAACAAATCTGAGAGTTAGATACTGAAATACACAATATTTATGTTCTAAAATAGTATTTTATTGCTCTTTAAGAACCGGCTTTCGGCTGTCTAGGTCGTCCTCAGAGAACTCAATACCAATAAGCCTGCAAAACATCAACGACAAGCTGTAGCTATACAAAAGTTATTTTTCAAAAGATATGTGATCTTTTACGGCTGTATATCTATACGAAAAACACAAGTATACTGGAATATAGAAGGAAGCTGTAGACAAATAACACTTATACTGTACCTGAAGATTAAAAGTATGAGAATGTAAAGACCAAACCATTACACAACTGACTACTGGAACAGATTACATGGACAAAATAATTGGTTAATGTGATGTACAAGGGGAAAAAAAAGAGGAGGAAGAAGTCAGTGGAATGTGGGTTGGCGAACAGTTATACTATTTGCAAGAAGCATGTTATCTTATGACAAAAAAATATTAACTTTCTACTGCTACTTTAGCAATGGTGAAAAATGTACCTTTATTTCATCAAAAAAATGGCTCTGAGCACTATGGGACTTAACTTTTGAGGTCATCAGCCCCTAGAACTTAGAACTACTTAAACCTAACTAAACTAAGGACATCACACACATCCATGCCCGAGGCAGGATTCGAACCTGCGACCGTAGCGGTCGCGTGGTTCCAGACTGTAGCGCCTAGAACCGCTCGGTCACCGCAGCCGTCTAACTTTATTTGGTCATTAAGGATTACGTCAGATCCTCTGTTTGGTGTTTATTGATAGCCAGAAGTTCAATTAATGTTAGTTTTCTGTCTCTAGGGAGAATAACATTTAATGTTATAAGAATGACATTCGTTGAGGGCATGTTCAGAAAAGGTAGAATCTTTCAGTTTCCCGCTCACTTCACTTTCAATCTAGTTCTTACAGCCCACTTTGGGAGTTCTGTGTACTACGGCTCCCCCCCCCCCTCCCCCCCCCCCCCCCCCCCCCCTCCTACGCCGTAGGTTCAAGTCCTCTCTCGGACATGGGTGTGTGAGTTTTCCTTACCGTATGTTGCAGTTAGATTAAGTAGTGTGTAAGTCTAGGGACCGATGACCTCAGTAGCTTGGTCCCACCATAGAAGCTAACCAAAAATTATAATTACTGTAAAACAGATTTATTAACCATCTCCATCTTTGTTCTTCGTGTCTACATATTTATTTCTCAACGTAGTCACCCTAATGATGAACAAATTTCTCCCAACGGGAGACCGATTGTTGATATCGTTATTGTATAGTACCGAATGACTTTCTTGACACAGCCAAAACCTCACCTCCGCTTGCACCGCTACATCACCATCAACGTGAAATCCTCCGAGGTATTATGTAAGTTTTGGAAACGTGAAAATCGGATGAGTCGAGACTGTACGGAGGATGACTGATGACAGTGAAACCAACACGCTGGGTTGTTGTGGATGTCAAATGGTTCAAATGGCTCTGAGCACTATGGGACTTAACATCTGAGGTCATCAGTCCCCTAGAACTTAGAACTACTTAAACCTAACTAACCTAAGGACATCACACGCATCCATGCCCGAGGCAGGATTCGATCCTGCGACCGCGTGGTTCCAGACTGAAGCGCCTAAAACCGCTCGGCCACTGTTGTGGATGTCGCAGCGCTCGTGTGTGGTCTGTTTCATGTCAAGAGCGAGCGCTCGAGGCACCAACCGCGCACACCGTTTTCTGTACCGCTGTTTTGCAACGACTCTGGTACGCATGCTTACCTGAGAGCTGTGTCTGTTTCATCCAGTCAGTACGATTCCGATGGGTCTCGTAGGTTGCCGTAAGCGGTCGCCTACTCCGAGCTCTGTTGCACACCTTGAAATTAGCACCACCGTTTCCTCGATCACGAGTATGGACAACCCAACGTCACACATTACCCATGTCGAGACAATCATCACCGTACACAACATTCATTCTTCTATGATCTTGAATTGGAGGTACGTCTTCTGCTGTTAGAAACCGGTTACAGCACGCTGTTCCTCACACATCGTGACAGTTGTGTTACACACCGCCATGACACGCTAGCATTCAGAGCCCTACAACAGCAGAGGGTTACAGCTTGCATCAGCGAGGCGGGATTGTCGACCGAATAGGATGCACGACATGTAATACCTCAACCGATATTGAGAGAAGGAGGAAAACTTCGGAGGCATTACTTTCTAGCACGCCCTCGTATAATTTGCCTCTTTGGTCTAAACGTGGAATCTTCTCTTTACTTTTGAACAGAATGTGTGCAACAGTCTTCCTAGTACACAAAGGCGGTATATACTACCTCGATTTTAGTATGTTTCAAAGTGGCTGTAAATCCCTACCCATACATGTCATGGAGGCCCATTTGTTATCAATATGATACAGTGCCTTCTGAGAATGCACAAGCGTTGTTACCGTCTATCGCTTCTGTCTGTTACGCATTCTTTAATTATTTTTAATTTATTTTAAAAATCTATCAAATAAATATTATTGTGGAACATCAAAAGTTCGTCGCCCAGTATAACATACTGGTTTCCTTCCTTTTTGTCTTATGAGACTCGCTTTCACAACATGTAACAGTGAGCAGTCTGTGCCTCAAAAAAAATAATTCTAGAATAAGATACCGGGTAGATAAGCGGGTTTGGTAAACAGATATTACAGAGTGAAGTGGTAGCATTTAAGATATGCAAATATTTATGAGGTTAGTGTTTGGCTACACAATCATGGAATGAAAACCAATGTGAGTACTTATTATTCTCGATACACTGTCCTGTTATTGGACTGGCTCCAGATACACGAACAGGCAACGCAAAAAGTCTGGGACTTTCCCATAGTTGTATTCGACAGCGTTCATCATTTTAAATTTCTCATTTCATTTGTGACTGCTGCAGTTCGAAGAAACATGGCAAATAATTTAGTAGCGCTTAGCTTTATTGTGTTGCTACCGCCATCTCCACGTCAATTAGCTTTTTAAGGATCTCTCCCACACACTGAGGAATATTAGACAAACATTTGTTGACGAGAGGAAGATCGAAAGAGCTAACAACAATTCAAAAGCTGAAATACTGAATATTACCCTCAAATATTAGTAAATCAAGTAATAGTAAGGCAACAAATGTTTTCATCATTCAAACACAGTACCTCCGGAAAAATGAGTCATATAGTAATCAGTCCTGGTAGAGTTGAAAAAGAAAACAGTTGAAATTGCTTAAAATCAAAGGGGTTTCATGGCATGACGGAATACTTGTGGGATTCTATACAGACTTTGGGTGTGGATTAGCTCGCTTTTGCTCTTAATGTATCGCAGATCCCGTGAGCAGAGAAATGCTGCCAGCGACTGGATGAGAACATGTAACACACATTCACAGAAAGGCAACAGAAATGATGGACAGAACTCCCATCATGTTTCACTTACCTGTGTTTGTACGACAGTTATAGAATATTTTCTGAGTTGAAAAATAATCATCTACCTCTAAAAAAAAAAAAAATACCTTCTTCATGGCAACCAGCATAGCTTCCCAAAACATCGAACGCGACATTGAATCCGGCGTGGATGATGGTAATCTGGTGGACTGACTGTTTCTGTACCTTCGAGAAAGTTTTGATTAAACAACGCGAGCCGCCTCATGAACATCGTATGAACTAGTCAGCCAGATTCGCGACCTTACTGAAACGCAGCACTCTATCCTGGAGCATAACGGGAAGACATAGGTCTCCCATTCGGGTTTGCAATTCAAATGGCCGATCGGCAATCCTGATATAAATGTTCCGTAGTTTGCCTAAATCGCTTAAGGCAAATGTCAGAGTGTTTCTTTTAATTTGGACACGGCCGCTGTCCTGTTCCATCCTTCCCCAATTCTAGCCCTAACGATGGGACGTTAAGCCCTAGTCTCCCAAATTTGTTATCCTAATGAGGTGGTCTTCCACATACGCAGAAGTAATAATTAGTAGGACTTGTTAAAAATTTTATTGTTCAGTGTTACAGACAAATGTGTAACATTAATCGCAGTTTGAGTATGATGCGGGCAGCTAAGAGGTAGTTTCATCAAATAAAAATTGTACAAATAGCCAGTTAGATCTGGACAAAATAGTGGCTTAATGGAAGGCTAGCGATCAGATCCATCTAACTATAATGACTTGTTTAGTTGGGCATTTCGTGAACAATTAGAGTTCATTATCTTTTGGCTACAAAATTAATGGCTCACAACACACCAGTCATGTCATACAAATATGTGATAGTAACATGGTGTAGGGATATGGAGGGCAATTATTACATAAGCTCAGTTCTGAGTGGAACATACGTACTACGGAAGTCTTCGCTTCACTGATACGGTAGCAGAAAACTGCAGTCTCTCTATAAAAAAGTACCTTCACACTGGAATGCAGTTCAGGTGGGATGCATGTCACGTAGGACAAAAAAATATATATGGGGTGATTATAATTAAAGTGCAGCCACTCGCGGAGCTTCAGTGTGTGTTGTAATTATCGCGTGGCAGTGAAACTAAGATATGCTAATGCGTTAATGCGGAACGGATTTGCGCTGGAAAAAAAAAACTAGTTCCAATTTTGGTCACCAAGTGCAAATATTTCGCTGCACGCTGTTTGTATGACCCTATGACATCCACGCTATCGTATGACAAGCCATGACGTGAGTTAACAGCATGGCTATAGAGAAGGGAGACCGTGCGCTGTTAGTGAAACCGTTTTATGTGAATGGCGGCAATTACAGTGCTGCGCTGAGAGATTAACGCCGACTGAAAGGGCTGAGCGGAGGCTCAGCGACACGAAACAGTTCAATGAAGATGATAATGACATTCGAAAACAAGGGTGAGCTTGGCGTGGTACCTGGAAGAGGAGGGCGTCACATCCCAGTGGAAGTTAATGACGAGGCTGTTGATGCTGTAACTGACGATGCAGCTCGTGCCCTGGATAGTGCCAGTGCTCATGCAGTTCCACGAGAATTGTCTTTCCCATGATCAATAGTGCGGAACGTTTTGCTGTTCCTTACTGCACTAGTACCCGTACAATATCCACGCGGTGCAGCGTCTGAAACCTCAGGATCTGCAGCATCATTCTGAATTTGCTCTTCGGTTTTGGCACGGAGCGAAGTTGAGGATATGTGGAGTTACGATGCACATTTTACATTGCAGGATGCAGTGAATACACAGTGTTGCCGAATTTTGGGTACTGCTGAACCACGTGCTGGGCACGAAGAGTCATCGCATTCGTCTTATGTGACTGTGTGGTGTAGATTCACAAGCATCTTTATTATCTGTTCTTTCTTCTCTAAAGAGAGCACTCCTAGACAGCCCATCCGGTGTACCCAGAAGTCTGCACGTTATCGAGACCTCCTTGTACACCAGTGACTGGTGCTTTGGAAGAGCGCAACTGTGTGGAAACGACTGTTTTCATGCTAGATGGGGCAACACCTCATGTCACTTGCTCAGTGATCTGATTAATGCTACCTTTCGCGAACGTGCTATCCCCAGAGATTTTCCAGATGCGTGGCCTACAACGTCACCTGATCTGAATCCATATGACCTTTGGGTTTGGGGATATCTAAAATAACGCGTTCACCGGGGATTCGTTCGGTCTCCACCTGATTTAAAGGCCAGTATACAGGATCGCGTTGTTCGGATTCCACCAGAACTGCTGCTAACAAACGATGATCACTTCGTTTCACAGATGCAGCATCTCGCAGCCGTCTCCGGCGCTCATATTGAACAAACTAAGTAAACGGAGGTTCTCGTTCTCCACTTGTTTCACCTTTTCTGAACACGTCCCGTTCCTAATGCATTACAAATGGAAACATTTCTGTCCGACTTTTTTGCATTCACAGCGCCAGATTTGCACCTGTTGCGCAAAATTTGAACTAGTTTTTTGCTGCATAATTCCTTTCCGCATTGACGCATTAGCGTATCTACCGAGTTTCGCTGCAATACGATTATTACAGCCTTCACGGGACCTATTTGAGCAGCTGCACTTCAATTACGTTGCACAGTAGAACTGAAGGATCACTTCTTCGGAACCTCGTGATTACCTCCCATCACTTTGCATAAATTTGAAATTTGGCTTTGCGTACAACCCTCCTATGCAACGGTGCTAAAGCAGGGAGCCCTGCGATGTCATCCACGGGATTAGCGACGCTTCAAACAGCAACGTGTCAACACATACGAAGAACAGCCCACGGCTCAAAAATCCTTGTGAGTTGTAAGATGGGTTAAGGGTGTCACGTTGCCACCATATTTCACCAGAAATCTTTCTAACGCCACTGTCAACGTGTCAGACCATGATAAGGTCCTCACAGCATCTCTTACCCCTTTTCACCCTTTCTTTTGAAGCGTCTGCGGTGGAGGTCAGAACCGTCGCAGGGCGGCATGCTTTCACGCCGTTACAAAGGAAGGTTGTACACACCTCGGAGCCAAATTTCAAACTCATGCGTCGTGATGATAGGCAATTAAGAGATTTCGAAAAAGTCCTCCTTTAATTCCGTTGCGCAGTGTATAACCACCCGGTATATGCAAAAATGGACATCGCGGATGGTCAAGAACTTATCAAACTGACGAGCTAGTGAACAGAAATACTGTAACAATTAACTGAGAGACACTCTAAATTTTTAATTTAATTTCATCGTATGGCTAGGGCCCCCCGTCGGGCAGACCGTTCGCCGGGTGCCGGTCTCTCAATTTGACGCCACTTCGGCGACCTGCAGTCGATGTGGATGAGAGGATGATGATGACAGCGCAACCCCCAGTCCCTGGGCTGAGAAAATTCCCCGACCCAGCCGGGAATCAAATCCGGGCCCAGAGGTCTGACAATCCGTCACGCTGACCATTCAGCTACCGGGGGCGGACAACATTCTGAATGTCGACCCAAGGGAATACCGACCCAAGGGAGACCGTGAAGATAAAATTGAACAAATAAATCAAGACACAAATGAATTAAAGACATTACCTGCTAGTGCGCATAGATTTATACCGGACCGGGATTCGAACAAGGATGTCCTGCTCAATGGGCAGATACTCTGATCACTTTTTTAAACTCGTTTTGTTAGTTATCCCATGGTACCCGTTCAACATCATCGTTGATCCATTCATTCAGAAGTTTCTCTCTCTCTCTCTCTCTCTCTCCCTCCCTCCCCCTCCCTCTCTGTCTCTCTCTTTCCCCCTCTCTCTGTCCTTTTTTTTGTTTTTATAGAGGACAGCTTGCCCTCCGACCGAACGCGCTGAGCTAACGTGCCGGCCGCCCACTAAGCCACCCGGACACAGTGGTCACGCAACTGCACGGACTACCCTAGCACGCCTCCCGTCAGACCCAGATTCTCAACTTACACCGCACACTACTTGTGTAGTGCCTCATCTCAGTTATTCTCATAAGCTCGCGGCATTTCGCCAAATCCTCTAAGATTCGAGCATGGTGTGTATCCATGCTGAATTGATCAATGGCCGTTCTCACCATAATTATACATATGTGGTATCTGTCCTTTCGGACATGTCCGAAGGAACAAACACCACATATACAAACAAATAGAGGTGGCAAACAGTCGTACAAACAATTATTCCACCCACCCTCCACCCGTTTTGAAACGGGACGTGAATTGGTGGCCAAAGAATGTGCGGCAGCGTTAAGACTACATGCAACGAACATCAAATTGGCAAGAAGTGTACTTTTGTTGAAGTTTAGAGAACATACATTCACCGAGGAGTCAAGCAGTATATTGCTCCCTCCTACGAATATCTCGCGAAGAGACCATCAGGATAAAATCAGAGAGATTAGAGCCAACACAGAGGCATACCGACAATCTTTCTTTCCACGAACAATACAAGACTGGAATAGAAGGGAAAACCGATGGAGGTACTCAAAGGACCCTCCGCCACACACCGTCAGGTGGCTTGCGGAGTATGGATGTAGATGTAGAAGTAGATATGCTCGGACATGCAAACGATTAGTAGTTTTGAGTAAACATATAAAGTAGATAGGGGTAACGCTATCAGAATCTTGGACATGAGGAAAGACTATGTAGCAGATGATTCAGAAATTATATTTGAATGATTGTTGATTGTGAGAAAATTGTGTAATGCCTCGAATAAGAAGGCGAAACTTCTTCCAGTACGAGTCGGAATTCAACAGCGGCAGGATTGTGGCCCATCGAAACTGTGGAGTGCGATTTGTCGTTCTGCGAAATTGTTAGTGGCGTTGACCATAGTTCCATGACTGTCATGACAGAATGGAATGAACAGGTTCAGGAAAACTACACTCAGCACCGTGCAGGATTCCAACTCCATGTTGCAACTAGCGCCCTAGAAGGCAGACGTACTGTTCGCTCGGCAGACCGGGATTGCACACCCACGTTATCCACCATGGCTGAGAAATGAGCTTGTTTGTAGTCAGACAAGTACCCACACGGATAATCGCACGACACCAGCAGCATCCCGGACTGACAGCACTACGATCGTTGTTGCTGCTTCCCCTGATGCTGGCAACAGAGGGTGTTGCGCTAAACGACTAAACATTGGACACAAGAGTAGCACCCCTAGTCTTTTCAGAGGAGTTCCGGTTCTGCGTAGAGGATCAGGATGGATATACCCTTGCGGAAGGCTCCGAGGAGAACGATCGTTGCCAGATGGCATTTGTTCTAATTATAATAGATTCCCGCTATTCCGAAGTAAGTGGGACCGAACACTGTCGCGTTTATCGGGAATTCGGAATAGGCGTATTTCATTAATAATATCAACGTATAGACTTGTTAAAACGTAAATTAAGTGCGGGGTCATTTACTAATGATCTTCGACGGCTCATCACACAGTCTTCCTGCCTATCCCTCTTTCTCCTGCGTTCCGAACACATTATTGCAAATTTATTGTTAAATTTTGTTTCGTGAGTGTTAAGTTACTTTACCGAGCCACTGTGTCTTTTTATTTATATTCGTTGTCCTTGACGTCAACTCTTAAACATTAAACATTGCAAATAAATGAAGTCGTTCTTCTTGTACTTTAGAACAAAAACTTGAATGTGAAAAAGACTGTAATAGGGAGAAACAGCTACTACTTTATCACTCGAATATGGTGTCGGAAGAGCAACGATTAGCGAGTGGAAAAAAATAACGTTAAAATTGTTTTCAAGTGAAAGAACCCTTGAAAAACAACTGTCTTCATATGAAAAACTTGACGAAGGCGTATCCTTGTTGTTCACTCAAGAAAGAGAGAAAGGAATCCCCATTTCTGGTCCTTTGGTAAAAGAAAAGGCGCTTTAACTGAACAAGCTTATGGATGGTGACCCATCATTTTCAGCTATCTGTGGTTTTTTGGATCGTTGGAAGGAAACTCATGCAACCAGATAGCTCAGCACTATGGGACTTAACATCTGCGGTCATCAGTCCCCTAGAACTTAGAACTACTTAAACCTAACTAACCTAAGGACATCACATACATCCATGCCCGAGGCAGGATTCGAACCTGCGACCGTAGCGGTCACGCGGTTCCAGACTGAAGCGCCTAGAACCGCACGGCCACACCGGCCTGCAGTTACTCAGCACAACAGTTCCCCGCACACTACAGCGTCGTCAGCAAACATCCTACTCACCGTGTTCATCAATTCATATCTATATATATGTATATACGCTCATCTTCATAAATTAAGGATAATTACAGAATGTGGTGCCACACAACGTGGCACTACACAAAATTAGGGGTAATAGCATAGGCACATAGGGAACACACACGACACAGATCTGTAAGTCCACGGTATTGGTGATAAGTTGCGAAAACCATCCCAAAACACATGTGCTACAAAACTGTTTCCTGCGCATGTACCCGACATCAGTATGGGATTTGATCACCACGCACACATACACAGGCCGCACAACGGGTTGGCATACTCTGGATCAGGTGGTCGAGTAGCTGCTGAGGTATAGCCTCCCATTCTTGCACCAGTGCCTGTCGGAGCTCCTGACGTGTCCTAGAGGTTTGAAGACGTGCAGCGATACGTCGACCGAGAGCATCCCAGACGTGCTCGATGAGGTTTAGGTCTGGAAAACAGGCAGGCCACTCCATTCGCCTGATATCTTCTGTTTCAAGGGGCCGTGCGTTATCATCCATCAGTAGGAAGGAGGGACCCACTTCACCCCTGAAAAGGCAGACATATTGGTGCAGAATGACGTCCCGATACCCCTGACCTGTTACAGTTCCTCTGTCAAAGACGTGCAGGGGTGTACGTGCACCAATCGTAATCCCACCCCACACTATCAAACCACGACCCCCATTCAGGTCCCTCTCATGGACATTAAGGGGTTGATATGTGGTTCCTGGTTCAAGCCAGATGAAAACCTGGCGAGAATCACTGTTCAGACTATGCCAGGACTCGTCCGTGATCATAACCTGGGACCACTGTTACAATGACCATGTACTGTGTTCTTGACACCAGGCTTTACGGGCTCTCCTGTGACCAGGGGTCAGTGGAATGCACCTTGCAGGTCTCCGGGCGAATAAACCATGTCTGTTCAGTCGTCTGTAGATTGTGTGTCTGGAGATAACTGTTCCAGTGGCTGCGGTAAGGTCCCAAGCAAGGCTATCTGTAGTACTCCGTGGCCGTCTGCAGGCACTGATGGTGAGATATCGGTCTTCTTGTGCTGTTGTACACTGTGGACGTCCCGTACTGTAGCGCCTGGACACGTTTCCTGTGTGCTGGAATCGTTGCCATAATCTTGAGATCACATTTTGTGGCACACGGAGGGCCCGTGCTACGAACTGCTGTGTTTGACCAGCCTCCACCTCGTAACGTCATCAATATGTGTTCTTTGAGCCATTAGCACGTCTGAGAACGTCTGCACACTTACTCGCTGCGCCGTTCTCGGACATGCACTCTGCGTATGTGGACTGCTGCCAGCGCCACCGTGCGACGAAATGGTTCAAATGGCTCTGAGCACTATGGGACTTAACAGCTGTGGTCATCAGTCCCCTAGAACTTAGAACTACTTAAACCTAACCAACCTAATGACATTACACACATCCATGCCCGAGGCAGGATTCGAACCTGCGACCGTAGCAGTCGCGCGGTTCCGGACTGCGCGCCTAGAACCGCGAGACCACCGCAGCCGGCACCGTGCGACGACCGCAGGTCAAATGCACCGCATGGTCATACCCCAAGGTGATTTAAACCCACAAACTGCCCACCAGAGCGTTGTTTCACCATGTATCAGCATTATCTTAATTTATGAGCGGTTCTATCACACTACCCTGGGGCACTCATGGCGATATCCTTGTCTCTGACGAACCGTCGCCGTCGAGAATGACATACTGGGTTCTATCACTTAAAAAGTCTTGTAGACACATATTTGGGAACCCAAATTGTGCGCTCGGACCTCCCCAACATTCTGTAGTGGGGTACCGCGTCAAACGGTTTCCGAAAATCTAAGAATATAGAATCTGCCCGTTCCCCTCCACCCGTGGTTCGTAGGATCTCATGTGAGAAAAAGAAAAGCTGAGTTTCGTACAAGCTCTGCTTCATACATCCGTGCTGACTTGTGGACAGATTTTTTTTGTGTCTCGAGAAAATTTATTGTATTCGAGCTCAGAATGTGTTCAAGAATTCTGCAGTAAACCGATGTTAAGGGTATTGGACTATAATTATGCGGGCCAGTTATTTTACCTTTCTGATGTACAGCTGTGACCTGCGCTTTTTCCCAGTCGCTTCACACTTTTCGCTGGGCGAGAGATTAGAGATAAATGGAAGCTGAGTAATGGGCCAAAACTGCAGAGAACTCTCTCTAAAAGCAATTTGGGATTCCATCTGGACCTGGCGACTTATTTGTT
Organism: Schistocerca serialis cubense; assembly: GCF_023864345.2. Taxonomy (NCBI): domain Eukaryota; kingdom Metazoa; phylum Arthropoda; class Insecta; order Orthoptera; family Acrididae; genus Schistocerca; species Schistocerca serialis. The sequence continues at coordinate 474,107,206 of NC_064642.1, read as the reverse complement.
TTCATCTCTTTCATTTTGCCTCTCTGCGCCACGGATGTCTATTTCTGTGCCCATCGCGGGGGGTCGGTGCAACAGTCAGACGACGGTATGTTTGTACGATCCTCCTCCGTCAATGATTTCTTAAACATCAAACTGATGACATAGGTTGCCTTTGGTTGCACAACACGATCATCTCTGGTTCGCATAGCGGGCAATTTTGACAGTAGCCGTTAAATTTCAGACGTGGCAAGGCAGGTATCCTATTTTTCAAGACTCTGTGACATTGTCTTTCAACACAATATAGCAAGACCGCATGTTCCCCATGCTGCGCTGAGATAACTGGGTACAGGTGATCTTCGACTGTTACCCTGCACAATCCATTCTCAACCCACTGAAAACATCTGCTCTTTGGTTGACGAGAGACTGGCACACATCTACCCTTCAGCCACTACGATCGATGAACGCCGCTACAAAGTCGAAACAGCAACGAATAACGCACCTGCCTTCCAAACCAAAAATCGATGCCCTGCTGGGTTAGATCCATCGTTGCTGCCACAGGTAGAAACTTTTTCTATTAAATTTTACAGCACGTGAAACCCTCGGATCAGCTACAAACTTAATAATCTGTTCTTCCTACTGTATCACCGAGCGAGATGGCGCAGTGGTTAGCACACTGGACTCGCATTCGGGAGGACGACGGTTCAATCCCGTCTCCGACCATCCCGATTTAGGTTTTCCATGATTTCCCTAAATCGTTTCAGGCAAATGCCGGGATGGTTCCTTTGAAAGGGCACGGCCGATTTCCTTCCCAATCCTTCCCTAACCCGAGCTTGCGCTCCGTCTCTAATGACCTCGTTGTCGACGGGACGTTAAACACTAACCACCACCACCACCACCTCCTACTGTATCGTATATGATCAAGAACTGAAATTTCTTTATTTGCTCTCTTTCCTGGTGCTGCAATTTTAATGGCCAGCAGTGTAAAAATGATACAGCAGGGAAGGATACTCCACCATATGTCTTATTGTGAACTGCTGAGTGTAGAAGTAGAATCAGAAGTAGAAGTACACGTAGATAATAAGATTTGCCTGCTACGTGTCACTTCAGTTTCATCTGGATAGGACTATGCCAAAACCGGGAGTGTGGATTCTCTGCAAAGGCGCACCTGCTAAAGCATCGTGCTGGGCCACAAACAACATCCCCACCAAGCCTTCCCGCCGTCCCAGCTGCCCCACCTGTTGAAACTCAGCTTCACATTCGGGTCGCTCAAAGAGGGTAGGCGGTGGCTGCAGTGCCGCGTAAAAGCTTCGCTTTCTCCATCACTTCTCTGCAGGTTCTGTGGCAAAGCGGATCAATCGCGATTCTTCGTAGAAAAACATTCTGGGCTGCACTTAAATCTCTTCTTGCTTTTTCCTCCTTTTACCTTTCTATCCGCTGCCGTCAAGTCTGCACTGTTCTCCCCCCTCCCATTACCTCTTCACCCTTCATTTTTTATCCCCAACGTTCATTTTCTTTCTACCTAACTACCGGGCAATTCGTTTATCAAGGTCGGATCGGTCGCGAAATAGACCACAGCGAAAATCAAAAATGATTTATTTGCAAGAGTTAGCTACACTTTCCGGCTACTTTTTTACATAGTCGCTGCTCCGACGTTAACATCTGTGGTACCGTCGTACAAACTTTCCAATACTCTCGCCATAGAAGGCAGCCACTTGTGCTTTCCACCAGTTCTCTGTGTTGATCTACAGTTCGTTGTACGTGCCTAAATGTTGTCTTCGTGTGAACAGAGATGTAAATCAGAGGAAGCCAAGTCCGGGCTGTACCGTGGCTATCAAACACTTCTCATCGAAAACGCTGCAGGAGCATCTTCATTGCGTCTATAGTGTGCAGCCGAGAACTGTCATGAAGAAGGAAATGCATCACAGTTATTTTATGTGGGCTTCATGAAATAAGGCGAAATCTCTCAGCGGACACTCATACTTGGCGGGAGACACAGCTTTCTATGCATCTTTACGTATTCACAGTGCGCTCAGAACTAAAATGGGCGACGTGACGCGATCAACGGGCATACTAGAGAGAGAGCCCAACACACATGTGAAAGGCTTCGCCGGATCTTCGATGTGGTTTCCATTTCGCTGCCGATCGGACCTTGATAATACCCTCGCCTACACTAGCTTACAAATCGTGCAGCTCGAAATGTAACAGTGCAATGACAAGCGAGCAGACTGAGGAAAAATGTGCTGTGCCTGGGTGAAATATTTCGATTGGCAGCATCTTTACCATCCACAGAATTCACTTCCACATACGTTTGTAATTACACAGTTCTAAGAAAAGTCTTATCTGAAGTATTATTTTGTTGTTCGTTGTAATTATAACCTTATTACAGGATATTAAAACCGAAACTGGTGCGAAAATTGCGTTACAGTCATAATTTACTTTATGTAAGGAACTGTTCAACTTACTAATGAGAACTTTCTGGTTCATAATGGCGCGAATTCTGTGAATTCACTAACCCGTACAAGCTGAATCAGGACACCTCTGAAGAAACTGAAAACTGAGGATTCATATTTCCTGGTGCCACTCAATTCAGCAATCATCGGTAGTTTTGAACACAATTTAGATGCAACTTACGAATAACATAATATTTACAAAGTCAAAGAGGTAGGTTCTCTGTGTTGATTCCTTCTTAGACACGCAACAAACATTTGATGTTGTCGATTTGTCCTATGGGCAATCCTTCATTTACGTAAGGGCTCGCTTCGGAGAGTTTTGTAATGATCTGTTTGCAGTTTAGATTATGATGTCACGAAATACCGAAAACGGACTAGATTTATTTGGTGAGCCCACGCTATCGCACTAACGTTTGTGAAAATTGTAACACCAAAAAAAATCATCTGAATGATCCCAAAGTCGGAGGATTCGCAAAACCACTGGGCATTATTAAGATTGCGGATGGATGACAGTGTACACCCTGGAACGTCACCTCTTTTGTGCACGGGAAGGTCAGTGTTACGCCAATCACAGTCAATGAAGAGCTATCAAATTAAGTGGAAATGTGAGTGCTTCCTTGACCAAAAACAGCGGAATATCATCATATGAACAGACAGTCTGCGAAGTATGACAAATCTTCATAAGGCATACCAATAAGAACAATGACTGTGAGGTGTCGTCCGAATAGCTGGGTCCAGTGTCGATACTGATATCTCACGATGGAACCACAAGTAAGGAGAATCACAGGTTGGCGCTGCAACGAGTGAGAGACGTCGGTGCAGACACGCCCTCCAGAGGTTGCATACGCCACCGCTGCTTGGAGTGTGCTTACGTAACACAGTGCCCCTCATCCCATTCTGTAATCATCGCCTACGAAGACAGCATCTTTTTAGTCGGACCCAGCAGTGCGAGTTTTATTAGAAGCCAGAACTGTATATCGAAGTTTGCAGTCCATCGAACATTGAAATGATACTATTATTCTGTATTGTACCAAGTGATAAGTTATAGAGTGCAGCGACGATAACAAATACATAAGTGACACTCCTGTGGACGTAGATTGTTTCCAGGTCTACTGCAGATTGTTCAAGTTTTAATAAAATGATCTAATATTTTTTGTGTGCTGTAGTATCCGCTCGACCTCCTCCGAAAGTAAATCTAGATTTGCTCGAACCCCCTACAGTGTCGACACGAATGTAGCAAGTGTTTTTTCGTGCGTCGCTGGAACCTGCGTAGAATCAGTGGACAGAAGAGGATCGTATGCAGCGAAAGCAGGCAGTGTGACTATACCACAGTTCGCAGCGTGACCAGTATACCGTCGTCTACACTGATAGCTCACTGTTGGAGGAATACAACAAGTGTTGACCTGTCTGCGTCGATTTTATGCTCCTGACTAGACTGGATGACTCTCAGGCCACTTTGGTGGCTGCCGTTTCCCAGGAATCACAAACACCGCTGCTTGCAATGGCTTTTGACCCCGTAGCACACGCGCTGAATGGCTACATGTAGTGGTTTCCGAAGAGTCGCGCTTCAACGTGCTCTGCAGTAACAGTCAGACGCTATCGCGGGGAGCGCATTCCGCCGTCCTGCACTGCGAAGCATACAGTTCCCAAGTGTCCTACTTTGGAGACCTCATGTGACGACTATTGTGTGCCGCTACGTCAGAGCGGCTTTGGAACCCGGTGTATTATCTGTCCTCACGCCACTTCAAATGGCATGCTGCAGCAAGGGAATGCCGGCCGTTTGTGGTGAACAATGTCCAGACAGTCATCGAATAACTTCGGTTAGTGGTGTTTCCCTGACTTTGAAGATTCATGTGACATCTCTGTCACCGCACACATCTCCTATATGGTTGATCGGCCAAGTGCTTGTCAAGAGGACCCACACACAAACCTCGTTGAACGTATCTACTCAGGAAAGTATACATCATCCCTTTGATTACATGTCATGTCAGCACGTGGGTGCTTCACATCATTGATTTCACGAAACCAGAGAACACGCGGAGTTCTGTAATACTAATCATCGGTTCTAGGCGCTCCACTCCGGAGCCGCGCTGCTGCTACGGTCGCAGGTTCGAATCCTGCCTCGGGCATGGATGTGTGTGATGTCCTTAGGTTAGTTAGGTTTAATTAGTTCTAAGTTCTAGGGGACTGATGACCACAGCAGTTGAGTCCCATAGTGCTCAGAGCCATTTGAACCAACCAATACTAATCATCTGTCCATTATTTCCCGCATGACTAACAATGTAGGGACAATAGTCAGCTATACCGTTCACAAAACAAACCCATTTACACGTACAGAAATTTAAAAAATCAACTGCAATGAGTGTGAGAGTTTCTGCGGGGGACAAATAGATAGAGTTCAAATAACTTCCGGGAATTCAGACAGGTAACACTTTCAGCGACCGCCGAAATTTCAGCGGGAGAACACGCCGCCATTTTCAAGACAGACTGCAACGGACAGGCGACGTACGTGCAAATTTAAAACCTCATTTCTCAGACTGAAGCAGGAAAGATAACACACACACTGAACACTAGTGCCACCAAAGATGAGCTATCGATAGTGAGACTGCGAACTCACAGGTGAGGTAGCATTGACTCTGTCCCTCTGTTTTTAGACAAGGGAGAGAGCTGGATTCCAGAGTTTAAACAAAAACTTCCATCCTTGTTAACGAGGTTGCTCGCTAATTTAATCTCAACTGCCTCCTTCATAACACTGTCCCAATAGCTGGACGTGCATGCCAATATCTCGGTGTTATTATACACTCCTGGAAATTGAAATAAGAACACCCTGAATTCATTGTCCCAGGAAGGGGAAACTTTATTGACACATTCCTGGGGTCAGATACATCACATGATCACACTGACAGAACCACAGGCACATAGACACAGGCAACAGAGCATGCACAATGTCGGCACTAGTACAGTGTATATCCACCTTTCGCAGCAATGCAGGCTGCTATTCTCCCATGGAGACGATCGTACAGATGCTGGATGTAGTCCTGTGGAACGGCTTGCCATGCCATTTCCACCTGGCGCCTCAGTTGGACCAGCGTTCGTGCTGGACGTGCAGACCGCGTGAGACGACGCTTCATCCAGTCCCAAACATGCTCAATGGGGGACATATCCGGAGATCTTACTGGCCAGGGTAGTTGACGTACACCTTCTAGAGCACGTTGGGTGGCACGGGATACATGCGGACGTGCATTGTCCTGTTGGAACAGCAAGTTCCCTTGCCGGTCTAGGAATGGTAGAACGATGGGTTCGATGACGGTTTGGATGTACCGTGCACTATTCAGTGTCCCCTCGACGATCACCAGTGGTGTACGGCCAGTGTAGGAGATCGCTCCCCACACCATGATGCCGGGTGTTGGCCCTGTGTGCCTCGGTCGTATGCAGTCCTGATTGTGGCGCTCACCTGCACGGCGCCAAACACGCATACGACCATCATTGGCACCAAGGCAGAAGCGACTCTCATCGCTGAAGACGACACGTCTCCATTCGTCCCTCCATTCACGCCTGTCGCGACACCACTGGAGGCGGGCTGCACGATGTTGGGGTGTGAGCGGAAGACGGCCTAACGGTGTGCGGGACCGTAGCCCAGCTTCATGGAGACGGTTGCGAATGGTCCTCGCCGATACCCCGGGAGCAACAGTGTCCCTAATTTGCTGGGAAGTGGCGGTGCGGTCCCCTACGGCACTGCGTAGGATCCTACGGTCTTGGCGTGCATCCGTGCGTCGCTGCGGTCCGGTCCCAGGTCGACGGGCACGTGCACCTTCCGCCGACCACTGGCGACAACATCGATGTACTGTGGAGACCTCACGCCCCACGTGTTGAGCAATTCGGCGGTACGTCCACCCGGCCTCCCGCATGCCCACTATACGCCCTCGCTCAAAGTCCGTCAACTGCACATACGGTTCACGTCCACGCTGTCGCGGCATGCTACCAGTGTTAAAGACTGCGATGGAGCTCCGTATGCCACGGCAAACTGGCTGACACTGACGGCGGCGGTGCACAAATGCTGCGCAGCTAGCGCCATTCGACGGCCAACACCGCGGTTCCTGGTGTGTCCGCTGTGCCGTGCGTGTGATCATTGCTTGTACAGCCCTCTCGCAGTGTCCGGAGCAAGTATGGTGGGTCTGACACACCGGTGTCAATGTGTTCTTTTTTCCATTTCCAGGAGTGTATAACATGAGGTGACCAGAATCCAAGCAATATTCGGCAGTAAAAGATCTACTTGGCTGCTGTAATCGTGTGTTCCGTTTATGCTCAGTACATCGGTCCTCCACGGTCCTGATAGTTTGATCAATATATGCCATGCCGCAGCTACAAGGAATGCGATAAACACCCGCCTTACGCAGATCAAGATCATCCTTAACAGAACTCAAAAGCTCTCTAATTTTAGATGGAGGTCGGAAAACACATTTCGCGTCGTATTTCCGTAAAATACGACCGGTCTTGTTGGCAGTACTTCCTACCTAAGACAAAAAGGCAGTAGACTTAGGTGTCGACTCAGAATTATCATGAATCACCCATTGTACAGTTGGTCGATAGCGCAACGCACGTTCAACCTGTCTATCACTGTAACCATTTATGGAAATGTAGCTTCAAGATGGGACAGCTCAGCTGGCAAAGCCTCAGCGTCAGAAACGACATGTGCCCTGTGTATCGAGGTACGAAGTACCCCTTCACGCTGAGCCGGATGATGACAACTGTTCGCCTGTGAGTACAAGTCGATGTGGTAATGTCTCCTGTAGACTGCATATCCCAATGATCCATCATCCTTCCTCCTAACCAACACGTCAAGAAAGGGAAGGCAACCATCCTCTTCCAACTCCATCGTAAAACGAATGTTTGAGTGGATCCAGTTCAGATGTTCTAGAAAGGCATTCAAATTCTCCCTACCACGAGGCCAAACAACAAAGGTATCGTCAACATGTCTAAAGAAACAGGCGGGTTTCAAAGACGACGACTCCAATGCACGTTCCTCGAAGTCTTCCATAAACAAACTTGCGATCACAGGAGACAACGGACTACCCATCGAAACTCCATCTGTCTGCTCGTAATACTGGTCATTGACTAAAAAGTAAGTGGATGTCAACACATGCCGAAAGAGATTAATTAATTCAGCATCAAACCTAGCCTCAATTAACCGCGATGAATCAGAGGAACACGAGTGAAGAGAGAGGCCACATCGGAACTCATTAAAATTAAGGAGTTAGTTGAGATTAAATTAGCGAGCAACCTCATTGTCAGGGATGGAGGTTTCTGTTTAAACTCTGTTTGGAATCCAGCTCTCTCCCTCGTCTAAAAACAGAGGGACAGAGTCAATGCTACCTCACCTGCGAGTTCGTAGTCTCACTATCGATAGCTCTGAATTTGGTCATCTTTGGTGGCACTAGTGTTCAGTGTGTGTGTTACCTTTCCTGCTTCTGTCCGAGAACCGAGGTTTTAAATTTGCATGTACGCCGCCTGTCCGTTGCAGTTTGCCTTAAAAATGGCGGGGTGTTCTCCCGCCGAAATATCGGCGGTCGCTGAAAGTGCTACCTGGCTGAATTCGCGGAAGTTATTTGAAAGTTGTATACGCCAGGAGAAACTCAGGTCTCAAATAGATAGATGTTTCTCCATCGGCTTCAGAGAGCACACAAACATTAGAGGGAACTGTGATCCTCGCTTATGCACACCTGTGAAACTACATCATGACACCAGTAGCATTGAGAAATCTTCGAAGGGTTTTCTTCGAGGGGTTTTCGTGGTCCAGGTGCTATGGTGTGGAGAGGTATAATGCCGCGTGGACGTACCGACATCCGGCTCTTTGAACACGATGCGCTCGCAGGTAAGTGTTGTTGCGACACTGTACTCCTTCCCCATGCGCGTCTTTTCAGGGGTGCATTCGGCCCTGACTTCATTTTTAAGGGTGACAACGTGCGACCGCATCGAACACCGCAGCTGGAGGAGCTCCTGGCACGATAGGATGTTCAGCGAGTGGACCGTCCTGCTCGTTCCGCGACTTAAATCCCATGGAGTACGTGTGAGGTGCATCGGGGAGACGTATTGCAGAACGTCCACATTGTGTGGCGTCCCCGCACTCCAACCGCGTGCTGATATTGTCGACGCCGTAGAGCTGCTACTGCCACAGCTCTCGCAGTGGAGTTGAGACACGATGCGCGATGACGTAGGTCTCCGTTGGTAAACGGGAGACAGAAATGCGAACTCGTACGATGGATGCTTCTTCTGATTTAAGATTGAATGATTCATTGCCCGGATATGCAGTAGCTGTTAAATCTTATCTCATCCGCATCGTACCATCAATTGCGAGGAAACATTGTAATTATCAGTCTTCTCGTACGTTGTTGGCTCGTTGCTATGGACTTGCTGAACCTGTATGAAGCGAGATCCGCAGATACTCTTTGATCACTTCTGAGTGAACCTACGCCGTAATGTTAAAAAAAATGTTCAAAAGTTCTCTTTTCAACTAATGAAGTAGGTATTTTGATATTCAGATTAAATTGTCCCTGCTGAACAGTCGTTGGTGAACTATCATTGATTAAATCACTTAATAATTTAGTACACGCTTGATATTTCACTTGGAATGAACAGTTTATTGTTTCTTGGCCACTAAATACTTTATAACTTTCGCACCACACGCACACGCAGTTGGTTGGTAAAGTCAGTTCTATTAAAATTAAGTTTCTTGACAGTTACGACAACTTGACTCTTCAGCGTAATTGTATTATCTTCGTGAAGTCGTGTAATTGTGTCCTACTCGAGACTAATTGAGTGTAGTTCAAAAATGGCTCTGAGCACTATGCGACTTAACTGCTGAGGTCATCAGTCTCCTAGAACTTAGAACTAACTAAACTTAACTAACTTGAGGACGTCACACACATCCATGCCCGAGGCAGGATTCAAACCTGCGACCGTAGCGGTCGCTCGGTTCCAGACTGTAGCGCCTAGTTGAGTGTAGTTCTCTGATATACAATCCGCTCTTCTTTTAGTTCCAACTATTTGAAAGTCAAGTCCAATATTCACTAGTTTCGTCAATTAAGTTCAATTAACCCGTTATGCACGGTTAAACGCGTCTATCAGTACCTGTCTCTGCTTAGAAAATCAATTTCCGAAGTTCGTGAATCACGTCACGCAAGGAACACTTCTGAACGCAAAACTATCTCGTCGCGTTCCATACTCTCAATAGCTAAAACAAGAATGGTTCTCGCACGTCTTTACAGGACGAGAGCCAGCAAGCGACTTCTTCTGTGAAAGAGTATTGTAGGCGCATTGAATTTCTTCGTTGCGCTTACAACTCTCTTCCACATAAAAGTTATCTCTGACTAACATCACCTTGGACTTAGATTTCAAGATATTAATTGCAATTATCACTTGGATATTTGTTCATTAATTAAATCTGAGGTTTCTTCCTCCTCTTTTCGTAACAAAAACTCTCAGAGATGTATAATGTTGTTGTTATCAAAACTTCTTGGTGTTAGCTTATCGACAAAGATGTATTTGCCAAGATAACTCTTCCCTACTTCATATTATGATATTCTGTCTTAATTGACTTTAAGGGTGTCGTTAGGGTGTTATAACATGCACCAACGACCATACAGCAGCAGTCAACCGCTCTGGTGGAGGAATTCAACGCTCTATGACAAGAACCCCTTACCAATCTTGAGGCCAGCTTGTTTGTCCATTACAAAGCGTGCACCAGAACTCGTGGTTCTCATACACCCTATTAAGGACCATGGCCCGCGTCTTCTATTATTATTATTATTATTATTATTATTATCGCATGCATCAGTTACAGTAATACACATTTAGCAAAACAAAGAAATATATATAAAAATGAACATGTGAAATTATATACAGTGCAGAAGTTTCAAAACGGCTCAGACTACCCTCGGATGTTGACGGACTCGATCCAGCGGAGTGCCTCGTGGGATGCTTGATGGAGCTTCTCAGTGTCGCCAGGGAAGCGTCTGATTGGAAAAAATTGGTTCAAATGGCTCTGAGCACTATGGGACTCAACTGCTGAGGTCATTAGTCCCCTAGAACTTAGAACTAGTTAAACCTAACTAACCTAAGGACATCACAAACATCCATGCCCGAGGCAGGATTCGAACCTGCGACCGTAGCGGTCTTGCAGTTCCAGACTGCAGCGCCTTTAACCGCATGGCCACTTCGGCCAGCTCGTCTGATTGGACATTCATTCACAATGTGGCTCATTGTTTGGGTGTTACCACAGTCACACACACTGTCACTTGAAAAGCCCGACTTGTGCATGTTGTATTTGCACCTACCCTCTTAAATCCGATATCTGTTTAACTGCACCCACACCTCCCTTGGTTGGTGGAAGCCTGGAACTAGAACTTTTGGACTGTCTACAAGTTCGTAGTTTCGGGTTCTTGTGGCTTGTCACTCACGTTTCCACTCTGCGTCCTGGTCGAATCCTGTGGAAAGCTTTTGGACTCCAATTTCATATGCTCGTCGTCTAGATTTTAGGCGTTTCCTGGGCAGTGATAACAAATCGTCATGAAGAGGTATCGAGTTGTTTTCAGAGACTTTCTGACAGAGGTTGTAAAGAGCAGACTTTCGACGGAGATCTGGTCGACAGATGTTTGAAAGCACTGGTAGCCAGCAGGTAGGTGTAGACCGGACTGTACCACTAATTACTCTCATAACTGAGTTCAGTTGGACGTCTACTTTCACTAGGTGGGCGCTTCGGAGCCAAACTGGTGCACAGTATTCTGCTGCAGAGTATACCAGTGCAAGGGATGCTCCTCGGAGGACTGATGTGGTTACTCCCCATGTACTGCCTGCCAGCTTTCTCACAAGGTTCCCTCGTGTTTGTACCTTCTTGGCCAAGTTGGAAAGATGTTTTTTTTGTATGTTAAAGTTCTGTCCAGAGTTACTCCCAAGTACTTTGGGCTATGTTGTATCTGACTGTGCCAAGAGGGCCAAACTGTGGACTGATCTTTGCCGATGAAAGGCGATTAGAGAGGAACAGGCTTACCTCGGTTTTAGAAACATTTGGTCTCAGTCTCCATGTCTGAAAATACTCATAAAGTTTAGTAAGGTTGTTCGTTAAGTGTTCTTCACATTCAGAAAGGTCTTATTCTCTATGAATAAAAGTGTCATTTCTGTCCCCAACCGCGCATTTCTATCAGTTACCTCGTGCACGATATTTCAGAGCTCCTTTTCTATGTATGGTCCCAGTTTCATCAAGCTTGTTACTTGCCAGTGATACAACATGCGAAAATTACATTCATCTTTAAGATTTGCACACCAGTGCTCGAGAATCACAATATCGAACTGGAAGTCAAGACGAGGCCTCGCAAAGAAAGTGTTTCTGTGCTTCAGCTCATACTGATACACACAGGAGAGAGGGAGGATGGACACCGACAGCTATGTATATTGAAAGCTACGTCGATTAACAGCTATGTCTGTTAACTAGCGAGAAACTTCCTAAATCTGATTACGTCGCTGGGTGTTGAACATCCATAGTTCAAACGAGATGGGTAGGCCTGCTAACGTTTGACTGTCTTAACAATAAATATGCGAGCTTCTTTAGGACGTACTACACGAAACAATAGAAAAATAGTGTTGAAGTCATTGTAGAATTAGCACGGAACGTAACGAAACGAAACCTTTGTTGCAGTTATGTAAATTGTAAAATCTGAACTTGCTTAGTTGGAGTCGCTTTCCAAAGACTAATGCGCTCGAGTTTTAAAATCGCTTCCATCATCTGCTTTCTTGCGGAAAAAAATCAAATGTGTGTGAAATCTTATCCACCCTTATTCATTATCACAATTGTTTTTTTAGCACATGGACTAGTACTGACGCCGATATAGTATAATAGGGACATAGGCTACTGCCGCTGTATTGAAGGAAGATTAGAGTTTAACGACCCGTCGACATCGATGTTATTGGAGCACAAGCTCGGATGACGTCAAATAATAGGGAAGGGAATTGGGCGTGCCCTTTCAAAGGAATCATCCTGCAATTTGCCTGGTGCGATTTAGGGAAATCACTGATAACCTAAATCTGGATGGCCACACTTGGATCTGAAACGTCATCCTCCCGAATGTGAATCTAGTGTGCTAACCATTGCGCCACCTCGTTCGGTGTGTTGTGTCTTGAGGTAGTTTGATGAATAATCGTGTGAAGTAAATTTAAAATTTGGAAATTTGTGGTAAAAACTTATGGGACCAAACTGTTGATGTCATCGGTCCCTAAGCTTACACGCTACTTAATCTAACTTAAACCAACGTACGCTAAGGACACCGAACACACCTATGCCCGAGGGAGGACCCCAACCTCCGACGCGGAGAGCCGCGCGAACCGTGCGGATTCCCCGCGCGGCGAAGTAAGTTCACTTCGACTCAAAAGCTCTTATTTAGATCCACCCTGTCACTAACATATGTATCAAAGTTTTTACAGTAATTACAACTACATTTTTATGGCGTGTGAATTAGATGAGTTTAGTTATCGAGGGGAATACAGAAAGAGTTCGCAGTAACGTAATATAATTCATATTATTTTGTCTACCCGATTCTCCATTATATGGATTAAAGAACCTGCAAAATATAGATTGAGGTCCGATTCAGAGATTAAAATTAACAGTTAAGTGGTATTTCAGTCGTAACATACGTCATCAATATTATTGTGCATTTTTAAGACAAACATTCTATCTCAGCTTCTCTTTATTCAAAGAAAAGAATACTTACTTTGTGTGTTTCTCATAATTTTACGTGACCTCTCTTCTATTACGTTTCAGTTCAGCAAGCTATACCATTTCTAGAAAATACACTCGTTGTTTTCAATTTAGCGAGTGTGTGATGGCGGGCGAAGATCAAGACTGACTGGTAACAGAAATGGGAAATAAACGACAAAGTACCTCAGTTACCAGCAAATTTTCTTCAAGGAGAAAAGAACCCAACGGCATATGGTATCATTAAAGGAAACGTTTTCTTGCTTCCATATGTTAAAGGTTGGATGAGCAACCACTACGTCACTTACCCGGTGATTGAGGAAAATCATACGAAACGGCTATCATTGTAGCCACGTGTAGGACAGAATATGTTTTCTGTGATACAACGGAGCGCGATCTAACCGCGAAAATAGAATGCTTTGTGCAGTGAATGGAAACATATCGCAATTGTATCTGCGAGCGCCGAATGACGTAACTCAGTGCCGGTAAGTGCACATTTTCATCTAGCTGTTTTATAATAGCGTTTCGGTGCAGCGTAACAATGTGGTGCAACGGACGCTTCATTTTACTCGCTTCCTCCTACATTTCAGACGCATAATATTTCCACGCCATCGAAAAAGTGCCGTAACTATACGATCTGCAAACGTCACGTCCGATCATGTTTATTGCTGCTGCACCAAGGCAATAACTGCTTTTACCACTGATAACGTGACGCGAATACGTAGCATAACCAAGGTAGTCTTTGCTTCGTCATAACCAATAAAACACAGTCGCGCGATAAATTTGCTGAACGTAGAGGTAACTGTTGAGCGGAACTGTTATGATGTGTATTTTCCAGAAAACTTTACAAAAAAGATTTCTTTTTCCTCTGTTTCGTTCGTAATACAATTTTCATGTGTTTTCCTCAATACTATGTAAGTAGTTATCGTATAGCCCGCCCGGTTAGCCGTACGGTCTAACGCACGGCTTTCCGGATTGGGAAGGAGCGCCTGGTCCGCGACACGAATCCGCCTGGCGGACTTGTGTCCAGGTCCGGTGAGTCGGCCAGTCTGTGAATGGTTTTTAGGCGGTTTTCCGTCTGCCTCGGCGAATGCGGGCTGGTTCCCATTATTCCGCCTCAGCTACATTATGCCGGCGATTGCTGCGCAAACAAGTTCTGCACGTACGCGTACACCACCATTACTCTACCACGCAAACATAGGAGTTACACTCGTCTGGTGTGAGACGTTCCCTGGCAGGAATAGGGGGGAGGGGGGGGGGGAGAGGGGAGAGGGGTCCACCGGGGGCCGAACCGCACAATAACTCTGAAAGAGTGGTTCGGTGTGGGGCGGCGGAGGGGTGAAGTGGACTGCGGTAGTCGTCGTGGGTTTGTGTACCACTGCGGCTGCGGCGGGGACGGAGCCTCTTCGTCGCTTCTAGGCCCCCGGTTAACATATAATACAATTACCGTTTGAAGATTTCTGAACAAAAGAATTAAATAAAGCGGTGCTTACGGAAAACACGCAGCGCCGAAGATAGTATACAGGGTGCTTATAATAAACTTTCACTACTTGAGCCCGTGTAGACGGAAAACTATTTACCTTATAGATTTCCAACTTGACAGGATTGATGCTCAGGCTGTGCGCTGCAGGATTTGCTTGTTAATAGAGTTAATGTCATGACATGCCGGTAGGCAACATAGTATGGGGACATAGTGGTGTACGAGTAACAAAAACAACAGTTTGCATTACAGTTACAGACAGTCAACGCTTGTCTGGACACGGTGAGCAGGGCTTTTCTCGTAAATCTGTTTTATCAAAACAACAGCAGTCGTGCTGCTGGTCTTTCAGAATATCGACGCTTTGCTCGTGTGGTCACTCGGTTACTCCGCAACATATTTGAAGAAAACCGAATCACTTGCCGAACCGTAGCCACCAAGATCATCAGATTTGAACCCGTGTGATTTCTGGCTGTGGGGTTAACTGAAGGACAGGGTTTATCGACGGGACACTAACACATATTGGAAATTAAAGATGAACATAGCGAAGTAGGGAGTCAACATCCCTTCTGAGTGTTTCGGGCAGCACTAGAGCGATCTGTAGTGCGGTTACAGTCTGTCGTCGACGGAGCTGTCTGTCACATTGAGCAACGTTTGTAGCCTGGAACGTAAACATTGTTATCAACTAAGAAATGTTACCCTTTCATGTGGAAATTAAAATATTTTTATAGTTATTTCTTATTCGCATATCACTATAAATTATTTCACAAAGTTTCATTGTTCTACGGTCACTGTTTTCATGGGGGCCCTCTTACGTAGCGAAAGTTTAATTAAAACCAAACCCTGGTCACTGGCGGAAACTTTCCTGCATTTTTGATATCGCAATTAACTGCTATCATTCGCAAAGCTGTGTCTGTGAAAAATGATGTAGTTTGGTTTCTATGTTGAACTACTGGCGCACCAGAAATGACGCATTGCGCTTATGTGGACTGTTAAATAATTACGTGATTTTAGTACAGCTTAAAGTGGTGAGGGTAGTACGATCTGAAGACCGTCATACGAGGGCGCGATGAACAGCAATGCCTCCGAATTTTTAATGTGACAACTCTTAGAGCTTTTTGAATAAATCAGACGTTTTTAACATTCTACAACTATATTCTTCACGTCTACATATTTATCTCTCAACATTGCCATCCTGGCAATGAGAGACCAGTTGGTTGATACAGTTACTGTAGAATGTTTCACTTTGCTAACGGAGCCACTATCTCACCTCTGCTTGCACCGCTTCATCACTATGAAAGTGAAGTCCTCGAAGAAGTCATATGTAAACGTAGGCTTCCGTGGCCGTTGTCACAGTCAGTAAAATTCTTCTGGGTTTGTGGCAGCACTGTCAACTATCAAATTCCGACTTTTCGGCTACTATTGCAAGACGCCTTCCTCAGGTGTATTGCTAACTGCTGAATGAGTACTAGTTTCATTACTTATACAGGGTGTTACAAAAAGGTACGGCCAAAGTTTCAGGAAACATTCCTCACACACAAATAAAGAAAAGATATTATGTGGACATGTCTCCGGAAACGCTTAATTTCCATGTTAGAGCTCATTTTAGTTTCGTCGGTATGTTCTTCCACCTACGCTCAATGGAGCACGTTATCATGATTTCATACGGGATACTCTACCTGTGCTGCTAGAACATGTGCCTTTACAAGTACGACACTACATGTGGTTCATGCGCGATGGAGCTCCTGCACATTTCAGTGGAAGTGTTCGTACGCTTCTGAACAACAGATTCGGTGACCGATGGATTGGTAGAGGCGGACCAATTCCATGGCCTCCACGCTCTCCTGACCTCAACCCTCTTGACTTCCATTTATGGGGGCATTTGAAAGCTCTCGTCTACGCAACCCCGGTACCAAATGTAGAGACTCTTCGTGCTCGTATTGTGGACAGCTGTGATACAATACGTCATTCTCCAGGGCTGCATCAGTGCATCAGGGATTGCATGCGAAGGGTGGATGTATGTATCCTCGCTAACGGAGGACATTTTGAACATTTTCTGTAACAAAGTGTTTGAATTCACACTGGTACGTTCTGTTGCTGTGTGTTTCCATTCCATGATTAATGTGATTTGAAGAGAAGTAATAAAATGAGCTCTAACATGGAAAGTAAGCGTTTCCGGACACATGTCCACGTAACATATTTTCTTTCTTTGTGTGTGAGGAATCTTTCCTGAAAGTTTGGCCGTACCTCTTTGTAACACCCTGTATACTATGGAGGAGTGCTGTCATAGGATATAAGGGTGAGGAGGAAGGGTATTATGTGTTCTTTCATTGGTATTTGCATTGTATGTTGTCATAGGCGTTTTCCACTGGAATTTCCTTTATTGCTTCCATTGGTGGAAATCGGCGAATAGGAAATCGAGCGGTGACTGCAGCGTAGCTTTGTCTGCTAACTGCCTAGTATAGACTAGGGCGCGTCAGCACACAGTGTATCCTCCGCGTCTGTAGCCTACTGCGCGCCTGCTGCTTTGCGCGAGCGGAGGGTACACTGTGTGCTGACGCGCCCTAGTCTATACTAGGCAGTTAGCAGACAAAGCTACGCTGCAGTCGCCGCTCAGTTCCCTATTCGCCGATTTCCACCAACGGCAAGCATTAAAAGAAACTCCAGTGGAAAACGCCTATGACAACACACAATGCAAACACCAATAAAAGAACACGTAACACCCTTCCCCCTCGCCCTCATATCCAATGACAGCACTCCTCCATAGTGCGGGATTAGCCGAGCGGTCTAAGGCGCTGCAGTCGTGGACTGTGCGGCTGGTCCCGGCGGAGGTTCGAGTCCTCCCGTGGGCGTCGGTGTGTGTGTTTGTCCTTAGGATAATTTAGAGTTAGGTAGTGTGTAAACTTAGGGACTGATGACCTTAGCAGTTAAGTCCCATAAGATTTCACACACATTTTCTTTTCCTCCATAGTATATAAGTAATCGAACTAGTGATCATTCAGCGTTTAGCAATACACCCTGAGGAAGGCGTCTTGCAATAGTCGCCGAAACGTTGGAATTTTATAGTTGACAGTGCTGCCCCAAACCCACGAGAATTTTGTTGACTGGCCCTCGAAGGAGTTGTTTAAGTTTTGGAAACAGTGAAACCAAGACGTCGGATTACTGCACATATCCAGCGCTTGTGTGTGGTCTGCCATCGTCATGCTGAAGGAAAGAGTGCTCCAACTGTGGACAAACTCTTCGGATTCGCACTTTCAGTTTTCTGAGGAATCAAAAGAAGACTTCCTTGTTGGCTGCGGAAGGCTGAGCTATATCTTGCTTAGACTAATAATAGCGTCTAAATCGGAAGACTCTTACGTTTGTGGGCCATCGTTTCTCAACTTTCCTCGGTGAGGCCGTGAAACAGCCTGCTGTAGTTCTAGCTAACAATGTTGCGGCATTAAATTCCATATTGTAGCCGGCCGCTGTGGCTGAGCGATTCTAGGCGATTCATGCTGGAACCGCGCGACCGCTACGGTCGAAGGTTCGAATCCTGCCTCGGACATGGACGTGTGTGCTGTCCTTAGGTTAGTTAGGTTTAAGTAGTTCTAAGTTCTAGGGGACTGATGACCTCAGATTTTGAGTCCCATAGTGCTCAGAGCCATTTGAACCATTTTCCATATTGTAAACGAGAGGGATGTCACTTTTCTGTGAGTTACTCCTCGCCGATTGGACGCACGAGTAGCTTAGCGCCGACTGCAGTCATTTGTACAGTAGCTGTCAGTCACAGCGCGACCACCGATCGGCGCCGCCACCTCACCTAGAGAGTCTGGGTCCCGGGAAACACTTTCAATGGCCGACTGAAGTGCAGTGTCGAATTAACTGGAAAACGTGCAAACTGTGTGTCGGTGCTGTTGACAGCAAGTGAAGCGGCGGCGGCGTGCGGTCACAGCTGAGAGAGCCCTCCGTGACGACTGCGTTAAAAATAAACTCGGCTGGATGCTGTGTCTCCGCCGGTGTCGGTCCACTGAGCTGAGCTAACGAGGCCCGCACGGGGCGCAACACGCGCCCACCGCACTCGCGGGACACACCGCGGACACACTCCCCAGCTCAGAGAGACACCGCCTCACTAGAAGCTCTGACGGGCGGAGAGTCCACACCGCACATCTGAGTCTCCTTTGGCTATGAGAACAGATGAGACAGCCAATCCTGGAAGCCAGTTCTTCGAATTTTGTAATCAGGTTTCCTGGAAGTATACGACTTATTCAAATTTTATGTCACTTAGAAAATTCTGCCGTTCCTTTCAGACTATTGCCATTCAAATATGCGTGTGACTGTCGCAATACGTTCCCTGTTAGGGAGACCTGATACCCTTCCCACACTTTCCAATAGTGTTCCTCCATGATCCGCTAAGCTGTTGTTGTTGTTGTGGTCTTCAGTCCTGAGACTGGTTTGATGCAGCTCTCCATGCTGCTCTAACCTGTGCAAGCTTCTTCATCTCCCAGTACCTACTGCAACCTACATCCTTCTGTATCTGCTTAGTGTATTCATCTCTTGGTCTCCCTCTACGATTTTTACCCTCCACGCTGCCCTCCAGTACTAAATTGGTGATCCCTTAATGCCACAGAACATGTCCGAACAACCGATCCCTTCTTCTACTCACGTTGTGCCACAAACTCCTCTTCTCCCCAATTATATTCAATACCTCCTTATTAGTTATGTGATCTACCCATCTAATCTTCAGCATTCTTCTGTAGCACCACATTTCGAAAGCTTCTAATCTCTTCTTGTCTAAAATATTTATCGTCCATGTTTCACTTCCATACATGGCTACACTCCATACAAATCCTTTCAGAAACGACTTCCTGACACTTAAATCTATACTCGATGTTAACAAATGTGTCTTCTTCAGAAACGTTTTCCTTGCCATTGTCAGTCTACATTTTATATCCTCTCTACTTCGATCATCATCAGTTATTTTGCTCCCCGAATAGCAAAATTCCTTCACTACTTTAAGTGTCTCATTTCCTAATCTAATTCTCGCAGCATCACCCGATTTAATTCGACTACATTCCATTATCCTCGTTCTGCTTTTGTTGATGTTCATCTTATATCATCCTTTCAAGACACTGTCCATTCCGTTCAACTGCTCTTCCAAGTCCTTTGCTGTCTCTGACAGAATTATAATGTCATCGGCGAACCTCAAAGTTCTTATTTCTTCACCATGGATTAAAATACCTACTCCGAATTTTTCTTTTGCTTCCTTTATTGCTTGCTCAATACACAGATTTAATAACATTGGGGAGAGGCTACAACCCTGTCCCACTCCCTTCCCAACCACTGCTTCCCTTTCATGTCCCCTCGACTCTTATAACTGCCATCTGGTTTCTGTACAAATTGTTAATAGCCTTTCCCTCCCTGTATTTTATCCCTGCCACCTTCAGAATCTGAAGGCTGTTTAACACCACAATCTATCATTTTCTGGTCCTCATAGGCCAGGCGCTCCCTTATCCTCCTAAAAAGATTAATGTTTTGAACATGACTGTTTTCAGCAACCGTAATTAATTACAGTGTCACAAATTTCCAGCCAACCGGTTGCAAATAGAATTTAAAACTCTTTAACTAGTTTTCAACGCTAACTAGGGGTGCCTTCTTCAGAAGAAACTGTTGTATTGCTAAAATTTCGTTTTAACCACATTTAAGATAACAGTTTCTTCTGAAGAAGGCGCCTCTAGTCAGCGTTGAAAACCAGTTAAAGAATTTTAAATTCTATTTCCAACCGATTGGCTGAAAATTTGTGACATTGCTCCTAAAAAGACTGACAAATGCTGTGGATGTTTTGTATATGTTACATAAGACATTGGAAATGAGCGTCTAGCGTCATTGGCCGGGAGGCCCCTTGTGGGGCAGGTCCAGCCGCCTTGTTGCGGGTCTTATTACATTCGACGCCACATTGGGCGACCTGCGTGCCGGATGGGGATGAAATGATGATAACACAACACCCAGTCCCTGAGCGGAGAAAATCCCCGACCCAGCCAGGAATCGAACCCGGGCCCGTAGGACGGCAGTACGTCACGCTGACCACTCAGCTATCGGGGCGGACACATAAGACATTAATACAGCCCTGTACTACTCCTTGTTCTATTAGAGCCTTAAACACAGCTGGCTACCTGATGGAAACAAGTGCCTTTTCAAAATTTATAAAGGCAAGGAAAACAAGTACATGGTTCACATTTTTTCTACTAATTGTTTCGCGTAGAAGTGAGGATATCGTCAATTGCACTATTAAAAATCCAGCTAGCTCAGTGGTTTGAGCAAGGTCAAGTGTAGTGCTCAGTTTGGTAATCAAAAATCTTAAAAAAGAATTTTAAGTTTGAATAGCATGTAAACTGTTTTTGTTCTACTGATTTTTGTTTACTTCTAACTAGTTCTCGAATTACTAGGCCTTCTTCAGGAGACAACCATCGTCCGCACGGGACATCTGTTCTTAGATAAGCAGACATTGCAAGAAAAGATACAATCGACTTCCATAGAATGTTGTGCAACAAATTTTTTTTAACGTTGTAAATTATACTTTATGCAATGGACAGTATCAAACGCAATAAATAACTATAGGACACAATATGACAGGTTATGTGGTTAAAAGGCTCAAGTTTGTCAGGTTGTGATATTGACTAAGAACCCGCCAAACTGAGCACTCGTAGTTTTTGTTGTGCACCAAACGTGGAATAAACTTTGTACAGAATAGACAGAAGGCTGATAGGGCCACAGTTCCTCATATCTTCAGTACTAGCTTCCTTATGTATTAGAGTTATTTTGGATTTACTCTAGTCTCTTGTTAATGTTCCTCCGTGTAAATAACTTGAAAATATTTTAGCTAATACTTTGTAGACTCCTCAAGCAGCAGCTTTAAAATAACGATCGCGAGATCATCACTTCCTGGAGCAGTTTTTTTTTTTTTTTTTTTTCATCTTGTCTTTAGCACGTTTGACTTCTTACGGGAGTATTTCTGGGATTTGAGAGAACATCCAATTACTCTAGGATTAAGGTACAGGTTCCTATACAAACTCTCTTTATATTTTAGTATTTCTTTCTTATCTGTAATTCGGCCTTGATTTGTGTCTAACGCTATTAGCTTCTTCTTTCCAATCAAAAGCTTCCGCTCAGTCACCATTAAACCAGATTTATTTTCAAGACTGCCTTTTAGTGTTTCTTCTTCATACGGCTTTATATCTTTTTTGAAGCTCTCCCTCAGATCCTTACCCAGTTCTGCGTATTCTATCTTACCTTTATCTGTTTCTGCTTTCAATTTTCTTCTCTTGTGCATCAAATGTATAATTTTACTTGCCAGCTTCTTTGGTGGTTTTGATGTTTATACGAACCATCCACTTCTTCAGCTGTTGTGATTAGTATCTTTGTTACTTTTTCCTCTTTCCATTCTTCAAGATTTCTGAAATTCAAAATGTCCTTTAATTGATTTCTGTCTTTCATCTTCTATATTCATTTCAAATCTTGTTCAGATTAATCGATGATCACTGTTTGTATTGAACCTGTTCAGCACAGAGACATGTTTAACCTTTTGAGGGTTGCTGGTAAGATTGATGTTTATCTCATTTTTCACTACGATGCTTCTTGAAAAACGTATTCATAACAGGTGTTTTTATTCATTCTGATAATTGAGCCAATCTCTCAAATGGTTCAAATGGCTCTGAGCACTATGCGACTTAACTTCTGAGGTCATCAGTCGCCTAAAACTTAGAACTAATTAAACCTAACTAACCTAAGGACATCACACACATCTATGCCCGAGGCAGGATTCGAACCTGCGACCGGAGCGGTCGCTCGGCTCCAGACTGTAGCGCCTAGAACCGCACGGCCACTCCGGCCGGCGCCAATCTTTCATCTCTCTCATTAAGTTCCATCTTCGGCATTAGAGTACCCAAATATGAATTTCTAAAAGCAATCTCTCCTTTCTTCATAGGTTTCTTTCATGCACTCATTGATGGTTTCTATCTCTTCACCTTATTGACTAGAAGTAGGTGGATTCTAAATTGTGCTTAAAGATTCTTCATCTTACCTACTGTTGTTGTCTTTGTGGTCTTCAGTCCAAAGCAGTTTTCCAAACTACGCTATCCTGTACAACCCTCTTCATCTGCGAGTAATTACTGCAACGTACAGCCTTTTGAATCTGGCTGCTGTCTTCATCTCTTGGTCTCCCTCTACGATTTTTACCCCCCACGCTTCCCTCCGGTACTAGATTGGTGATGCCTTGATGCCCCAGAATGTGACCTACCAACCGATCCCTCCTCCTAGTCAGATTGCACCACAAATTTCTCTTCTCCCCAGTTCTATTCAGTACCTCCTCATTAGTTACGTGGTCTACCTATCTAACCTTCAGTATTCTTCTGTAGCACCACATTTCAAAAGCTTTTATTCTCTTCTTGTCTAAACTTTTTATCATCCATGTTTCATTACCATACACTCCTGGAAATGGAAATAAGAACACCGTGAATTCATTGTCCCAGGAAGGGGAAACTTTATTGACACATTCCTGGGGTCAGATACATCACATGATCACACTGACAGAACCACAGGCACATAGACACAGGCAACAGAGCATGCACAATGTCGGCACTAGTACAGTGTATATCCACCTTTCGCAGCAATGCAGGCTGCTATTCTCCCATGGAGACGATCGTAGAGATGCTGGATGTAGTCCTGTGGAACGGCTTGCCATGCCATTTCCACCTGGCGCCTCAGTTGGACCAGCGTTCGTGCTGGACGTGCAGACCGCGTGAGACGACGCTTCATCCAGTCCCAAACATGCTCAATGGGGGACAGATCCGGAGATCTTGCTGGCCAGGGTAGTTGACTTACACCTTCTAGAGCACGTTGGGTGGCACGGGATACATGCGGACGTGCATTGTCCTGTTGGAACAGCAAGTTCCCTTGCCTGTCTAGGAATGGTAGAACGATGGGTTCGATGACGGTTTGGATGTACCATGCACTATTCAGTGTCCCCTCGACGATCACCAGTGGTGTACGGCCAGTGTAGGAGATCACTCCCCACACCATGATGTCGGGTGTTGGCCCTGTGTGCCTCGGTCGTATGCAGTCCTGATTGTGGCGCTCACCTGCACGGCGCCAAACACGCATACGACCATCATTGGCACCAAGGCAGAAGCGACTCTCATCGCTGAAGACGACACGTCTCCATTCGTCCCTCCATTCACGCCTGTCGCGACACCACTGGAGGCGGGCTGCACGATGTTGGGGCGTGAGCGGAAGACGGCCTAACGGTGTGCGGGACCGTAGCCCAGCTTCATGGAGACAGTTGCGAATGGTCCTCGCCGATACCCCAGGAGCAACAGTGTCCCTAATTTGCTGGGAAGTGGCGGTGCGGTCCCCTACGGCACTGCGTAGGATCCTACGGTATTGGCGTGCATCCGTGCGTCGCTGCGGTCCGGTCCCAGGTCGACGGGCACGTGAACCTTCCGCCGACCACTGGCGACAACATCGATGTACTGTGGAGACCTCACGCCCCACGTGTTGAGCAATTCGGCGGTACGTCCACCCGGCCTCCCGCATGCCCACTATACGCCCTCGCTCAAAGTCCGTCAACTGCACATACGGTTCACGTCCACGCTGTCGCGGCATGCTACCAGTGTTAAAGACTGCGATGGAGCTCCGTATGCCACGGCAAACTGGCTGACACTGACGGCAACGGTGCACAAATGCTGCGCAGCTAGCGCCATTCGACGGCCAACACCGCGGTTCCTGGTATGTCCGCTGTGCCGTTCGTGTGATCATTGCTTGTACAGCCCTCTCGCAGTGTCCGGAGCAAGTATGGTGGGTCTGACACACCGGTGTCAATGTGTTCTTTTTTCCATTTCCAGGAGTGTATATGGCTGCACCCCATACAAATACTTTCAGAAACGAATTCCTGACACTTAAATGTATACTCGATGTTAACAAAACTCTCTTCTTCAGAAACTCTTTTCTTGCCATCGTCAGTCTTCATTTTATATCCTCCCTTTAATTTTCCTCTAGGCAGCATGAGGAACGGACTGACGTACCAGGTTGAAATTATTGTCACGTACTAAGGTCTACAGACCCTTGACGGCTTAATAAATGTCAGATTTTAAGTCAATGCAGTCAAAAGGTACGTCTATGTATGTCAAATATTTTGATACTTGCAAACTCACTCATCATAACGTGTAGGGTACTTCACGTTGACTAACATTGATGAAATTTGGCAAGAAGTGAGGTTTCAAAGTACAAGTAAAGGACAAAATCCGAAAATCGTTACTTTTTACTTATATTAAACGAAAGAATATCTCTTTTGTCATTTGTTACACTTCATTCCTTGCCTGCTGTTCGACTTTCACCCCTGCGCCCCAGTCAGCCGGAAAGGAGAACTACTGATTCTTATAATAATGGTCACCTGGTTCTTGCGTGATTTTATATCACGTTTATATTATTGAAATTAAAACATTCTCGAAAATCTTGGAATCCCTGGGGCCAATATCTTGTCTGTATCAGTGTCGATAAAAAGCAAAAATGGTAAACATTTTCGATTCTCGAAAAGGATGAACTGCCGCTATACACAAAAAGGTTTTGTAGAACCGTCAGTGCGCGAGGCAATTTTTTTCTAATTACTCCTCTATTTCCGTCAATCTGTCATCTCCCACTAGCGTACGGCAGTTGTATATGAATATACGAAAGCACTACTGCTCTCGTTTTGTAGCCTTGGGATCTTGTAACAGTAAAGCTCCGATCCGAAGTTCAGAACGTGGGGCTAATTAAACTACGGAACACTTTTCCTTATTGTCACACATCTTGATTCAAAGGTGGGAAGTATAATCGCCACACTTACTTTAGAACGAATTGGCGACCTAATTTTCCACTCCTCTGGAACAGAGACACCGCCTATGTTGCTGGTTTTGCTCGACCCTGGGTAATTCTTTCCACAGTATCATTCATATCTGTGCGGTTTTCCCCGATCCGCCACATGGGGAGGCGCCCGATGGGGGACTATCAACACGTTACATTTATTCACGTTCAGGGTCAACTGCCAGCCCGTGCGCCGTCCATCATGTCTCTGCAGGTCCTTACGCAAATTGCTACAGTCTTCTGGCGATGCTATCGTCTTGTAGACAACCGCATCATCTGCGAACACACGTATGTTTATACATATTGCCAATAGTAACGCTCCTATCACATTTCCTTGGTGTGCTCCCGATATTATTTTACATCTGTCGGTTTTTTTTTCCGTTAAGAGCAAAGTGTTGGTTCTATCTGCAAGAAAGTCTTGAATCCAGTCGTAAATTTGGTCTGTTACTCGGTAAGTTCGTATTTTTCCACTAAGCGGCAGTGCGGGACAGTTAAAATGCTGGAACACGTTTTGAAAATCAGCGCCAACGTCTATAGCGCTGTGGATCACATGCAGGAACAGAGCGAGCTAAGTTTTGTAAGGTCTCTGTTAGCGGAATCCATGCTTATTTTTATAAAGAAGACTTTCGTTCTCCAAAACTGCCTAATGCGAGAGCATAAAACGTGTATCTAAATCCTGCAACAGATTTACGGTTTATTTCCAGTCGCTAGGTATTCTTAGTTGCCTCAGCGACCTACCATAAAATGCACCTAGAAGGGCAGCAAGTTCTTCTGCATAATCTTTGTAGAACCATACCAAGCGATTGTAGTTGCATTTCTCTCCCTCGATCACTTACCTCAGTACCTGCAGTTTCGACGTTCGGATGACAATTGAAAGGAAGGACCGTACGACGATCTTCGGAAAACCGAATTCAGTATTTCGGCCTTCTTTCTGTCTTCTCCTGTTTAGGTGCCACCAAGATCATTGAGTAACTGAATAGATGATTTCTACTCGCTTACTGGTTTTAAGATCAAAATCTCTTAGTGTTTTTAGGCAGATGAATTGGCAAAATTTCCCTTTCGAAGCCACTGAAAGTATCACTCATTGCTCTCCTTACGTTTATTTCGCTTCTATCAGATTTTTTGTTTTTTTTATTTTGTTTGTTTGATCAGCCAGTTTGTTTTGGCTTCTCTTGAATCTGTGATGCTCTCTTTATTTACGTAGCGGTTTTCTAACAACCCTGTTAATTCAAGGTGTGTATTTTCCATTCCTTAAGACCTTGTTCAGAGCGTACTTATCTAAGGCGTACTGAACGATGTTTTTGAATTTTTTTTCCATTTGCACTCCACATCTTCGTCCTCACCATTGAATATTTGATGTTGCCTTTTAAGATACTCAGAAATTTGTATCTTGTCATTCTTGCTACACCAAAATATTTTCCTACCTTTTTTAACATTTCTAAAAATTCCCATTGTCAAAGGTGCTATCACGGTCTCATGACTACTAATAGCCCCTTCTACAGTAACTGGTTCGATACGTTCACAGGTCTTTTTGAAGCTACGAGGTCTAAGACGTTGCATTCATGGGTTTATTCTCTGTCTGCTCGAAGTAATTTTCTGACAAGATATCCAGAACAATGTCAGACGTATCCCTGTCTATGGTACCAGTTTTGATCGCATGAGTCTCCATTTCTACACCTGGCAGCTTAAAGTCTCCCCCTATTACAACAGCGTGCTCAGGAAAATTATTCACGAAATTCCGAGTGTCACCTCTGAAGCTCTATACTACTACATCTGTTGACGCAGACACACTATGAAACGTCCGATTACATTTTTTACCCACCTTTGATGGTTAACTTTACCCAGATTAATTCACATTCAGAAACAGCGATAACTTCACAAGATATTGTCAGATTCTTTGCTGCATTCTGAACTTAGGATTTCGTTGCTATTCACTTACGGTTTCATCTAACTTTCAGTTCCTAACACTATCTGGGCATTATTATCTTAAATAAGCGGTACTAATTCTGGAAAGCCGGCCACTGTGGCCGAGCGGTTCTAGGCGCTTCAGTTCGGAACCGCGCTGCTGCTACGGTCGCAGGTACGAATCCTGCCTCGGGCATGGATGTATGTGATGTCCTTAGGTTAGTTAGGTTTAAGTAGTCCTAAGTTCTAGGGGACTGATGACCTCAGACGTTAAGTCCCATAGTGCTTGGAGCCACTGAACCATTTTTTTTTTTTTTAATTTTCGAAATTTATCACAGATGCTCCTGCAGTTTACTAACATCATAGTTACCTTTGCTACTTACGATCTCCAAGGACGAGGAATCTCTGAGAATTAAGTGGGTGATGTTTCTTCGATTTCAGCATGCTATTCATCTCTGATCCCATGTGACCTTGAAAAAAAAACTCATATGCACGTCACATGTATTCCGCTACCACAGCAACCGCTTCCTGCGTGTATTGCACGCCTGAGCTATTAAAGGGAGCCCTACAATTATCCATCCGATAGCGGAAGCAGAAAAATTCTCATTCGATAGCGTCGAAAAATTGTCTGATCCTCTGGTTTAGACCTTCCATTCTGCTACAAAGCAGAGGCCCGCGATGAACTTTGAGTATGGCGCTACAAACAGCTAGCCTGCATCCCGCGGGCGTCATTCGAGCCGACGCGAACCACGATTTGCAGCCGGAATGATAATTAAATCAAGACCCTAAGCTGCCTACAGTCGTTGATACACATCAACGGGGACAGTTGAAAATGTCTGCCCCGACCGGGACTCGAACCCAGGCTCTCCTGCTTACATGGCAGACACTCTATCCATCTGAGCCACCGAGGGCACAGAGGATAGTGTGACTGCAGGGATATATTCCTTGCTCGCTCCCCGTGAGACCCACATTCCCAACTTAATGTCCACCCACTACATTCGTAGTGCCCCTGCCCATTGCACTCATTACTCGTGCCAGATAATCTTACCGAGTCCCGTAAGAGTTGGGGCAATGCGTGTGCATCAGCACAGAAGGATGTCAATGGCCGGTTAGCCTTAACTTCTTTCGGACATGTCCGAAAGAACAGATGTCATCTTCATACACTACTGGCCATTGCTACACCAAGAAGAAATGCTGTTGATAAACGGGTATTCATTGGACAAATATATTATACTAGAACTGACACGTGATTACATTTCACGCAATTTGGGTGCATACATCCTGAGATATCAGTACCCAGAACGACCACCTCTGGCCGTAATAGCGGCCTTGATACGCCTGGGCATTGAGGCAAACAGAGCTTGGATGGCGTGTACAGGTACAGCTGCCCATGCAGCATCAACACGATACCACAGTTCATCAAGAGTAGTGACTGGCGCATTGTGACGAGCCAGTTGCTCGGCCATCATTGACCAGACATTTTCAGTTGGTGAGAGATCTGGAGGATGTGCTGGCCAGGGCATCAGTCGAATATTTTCTGTATCCAGAAAGGCCCATACAGGACCTGCAACATGCGGTCGTTCATTATCCTGCTGAAACGTAGGGTTTCGCAGGGATCGAATGAAGGGTAGAGCCACGGGTCGTAACACATCTGAAATGTAACGTCCACTGTTCAAAGTGCCGTCAATGCGAACAAGAGGTGACCGAGACGTGTAACCAATAGCACGCTACACCATCACGCCGGGTGATACGCCAGTATGGCGATGACAAATACACGCTTCCAATGTGCGTTCACCGCGATGTCGCCAAACACGGATGCGACCATCATGATGCTGTAAACAGAACCTGGATTCATTCGAAAAAATGACGTTTTGCCATTCGTCGTTGAGTACACCATCGCAGGCGCTCCTGTCTGTGATGCAGTGTCAAGGGTAACCGCAGCCAGGGTCTCCGAGCTGATAGTCCTTGTTGGTGCAAACGTCGTCGAACTGTTCGTGCAGAAGGTTGTTGTCTTGCAAACGTCCCCATCTGTTGACTCATGGATCGAGACGTGGCTGCACGATCCGTTACAGCTATGTGGATAAGATGCCTATCATCTTGACTGCTAGTGATACGAGGCCTTTGGGCCTCAGCACGTCGTTTCGCATTACCCTCCTGAGCCCACCGATTCCATATTCTGCTATCAGTCATTGGGTCTCGACCAACGCAAACAGCAATGTCGCGATACGATAAACCGCAATCGTGATAGGCTACAATCCGATCTTTATCAAAGTCGGAAACGCGACTGTACGCATTTCTCCTCCTCACACGAGGCATCACAGCAACGTTTCCCCAGGCAACGCAGATCAACTGCTGTTTCTGTCTGAGAAATCAGTCGAAAACTTCCTCATGTCAGCACGTTGTAGGTGTCGCCACCGGCGCCAACCTTGTGTGAATGCTCTTAAAAGCTAATCATTTGCATATCACAGCATCTTCTTCCTGTTTGTTAAATTTCGCGTCTGTAGCACGTCATCTTCGTGGTGTAGAAATTTTAATGGCCAGTAGTGTATATTTACAGCAGGTTACTCGCAGTGCACTCAACAGCCGCCGACAGAATCAGATCCCGGTAAAGCTGCCGAGTGTACACTTGGCGTTCTTTTCCGACTTACATATTGTTTTTTTCTGAGGGGCGCCTTAACCCGTCCAACGCTGAAGCTCCTAATGGCTACGATTCCCGCCCTACGCTTTGGGCCGAACCGGACAGAAAAATCAGCCATGGAGAGGCAGCAGGTGTCCACTTGGAAGTATTATCAACTTTGAGTACCACCTCGCACCTGTCGCGAAGGCGTAATGAGTCAGCGGTGCGGGCTGTTCCCACTTTCGCCTTCCGCCCAGAAACACGGGAAGTTACAACTCTCGAGTGAAGACGGACCGATCGGATGCTGCGTATCAGAAGGCGCAGCCGACAATGGGGTTACGGCACCAGACACGTCGCAAAGTTCGTCACCTGTGTCCCTGCGTCGCTGCAGCTTTGACCGGTAGCCTGAAGCCTGTCGACCACGGACAACACATCTTCCATCTGTTTACGGACAGAGGCCAATTTTTCTTGCGTCCGCACACAAAAAGCACAGTCCTGAAACGTATCGTATTGCTTAGAAAAGTTCATAAATTCTCAAAAATACAAAAATAGCCGTCAGGCCCAACTGAGAAAGAACGAACAGAGCCCTGTAGGAGAGAAAATATCCTTGGCGCTACTGAGGTTGGGACATACATGAAACAGAACGAGAAAAATTGACAAAGACTAAAGTCAGCTCTGCAGAGTTCTTACTAAACACTGAAATTGCAGGATCCGCAAGCTCTTAAAACAGAAATAAATGTCATTACTGAAAACCAGATGTGTTAACAGTTACTTTCCGCTAGAAACTCAGCTCACGCAAAAGCTACTGCAGGAAATAAATACACGAGCTCTAAATGTAAATAAACGCAAGAGAGTGGTAGAATAAACACAGATAATGTTCACTTCGTGACAGAAGCTCATGAAAAACAAACGCTGAGCAAAACTAAAGGTTGTGCACTCATGCAAACTGCTGGTGCTATCGATGCTGGACGATACTCCCACCTAGGTAGCCGACCCTAGATATACGGAATCGGACAGAACAAGACCAGGAAATAAAATTTCTTTTCAAAATACACGTCCCGCTTTTCCCGTTGATTGATTTGGGGAGAATGCTGGAAACTTAGATGTGCATGGCTGGATTTTAATCAGGGTCTCCGAAGCCATGAATGGAAAGAAGTGGCTGAATTGCAACCCCAATAGACATATAATTCACATCCCTGCTGCTTTTATTGAGAAGAGTTCTGCCATTCATGGCCACATAGCAACGCTGTCGTTTTCAGTAGAGGTTAAGTTTAAATGAGACACAAAAAAGGAAAGTGAGCTTTAGTTTCCATTCCCTTAACTTCTGCCTAGAGTAGAATACAGCATAAACTTTATTCATCATACAGTTTCGTGAATGGAGAAAATATTTGCACATATGAATATTGCAGATTGCCATAGAAGATTTCAAAATCCTCCTCAAAACAAAGACCAGGAATAAAAAAAATGTTCAAATGGCTCTGAGCACTATGGGACTTCACTGCTGAGGTCATCAGTCCCCTAGAACTTAGAACTACTTAAACCTAACGAACCTAAGGACATCACACACATCCATGCCCGAGGCAGGATTCGAACCTGCGACCGTAGCGGTCGCGCGGTTCCAGACTGTAGCGCCTAGAACCGCTTGGCCACTCCGGCCGGCAAGACCAGTAATAACTATTAAATCTTCTTATCGAGGAGACTGGATCGAAAGTAGGGGCAGGAAAAGCAGTCGAGGCGTTCGCGCCTTCTCACTCGTGAGAGCCAGCAGAACTCAGCCCACAGGAATGTGTAAGCAAGCCGGGTGAGCGTATTTCCCGATGCTGTCACTGACTGCCCAGAGATTCTGGAGAGCTGCCACTACATGTGTGGATCAAATTTTGTGGTCGTTCTCAGCCACACAATTACAAATCAGCGTCTACAGAAGTTTTACGCAATCCATTTCCGAGAAGTTGTGAGACATAGAGTAGTATCCGTAGCGTTTCGTTATACACCACACCCGTCTGAGTCACGCTATGTAGTCCCACAGACTGATCGGCGTTTCTCGGTATTGCAGCAGTCACTTTAAGCATAGTGTTGAATCCTGTAATTACATGCGGCGTTACAGGTGTTGACAGCGTGAGCACTAAGCGACTTTGAACTGAGTCCTCGCTCAATAAAGACTTCTACCACAAAAGTGTTGATTCTGGCGACCCCTTTACGCTACATTTTTTCTCAAACATCTGCTATGATAAGCTGCATGCACCTTTTTTATTGTTTTTGTTTTTTATCGGCATTAGTTATACACGGTCTTGTTTCTATTTCAATATACGTGTCCTGTCATCGGTGCTGCTCAACTAAATAAATGAGGAAGTCTCGATCAAGGAGAGCACCATAAATTCAGCAAGATGCAGACTGTGGGTGTACTGTACAAATATCCCATTGCTCTACGTACACATTCAATCAGTAAGATCTCTACTACTAATAGCGATACAGTGGCGTATCTGCTTACTCGTATAGCCTAAGACTTCGTAACGCTTCTGTGTTTAATTCTCCTCTAGATCCACTTTAACTCAATTCACATTTTTTCCCAAATTTAGTTTTTATTTTTACTCCTGTTTTCCTGATTCTATTCATTATGATTCTTTCGTTCGTTCTAACTCAAAAAAGGAAAGCAAGAACTAATATTTCGAAACTAAGCCCCAGATATTCATTTATAATTCTCGTTCCATAACCTTTGTTGAATTCTCTAGTTAGTCAGTTAAAGAAACGAGGTTTACAGTATGGATGTCCTAATTGTCTTGCCATTTCTGACACTTGCGACTGCGTGCCTGTTGGTACACTGTACAGCACATTGATTGAAACCGCTCTGTCACGAAATAAATCTATGTACTAACTTAGCCAGACATATGATCGGAATCCTTGTTTAGCGTTGCCTGTGGTACTTCACTTTCACTTATGTCTTGAAAGGTACTAACGGTATTATGAAATACTGAAATATTGTTCTGATGAAAAACATTAGTCATTTATAGGACAGACTGTTTTGCTAGCAAGTGAATGTCAACGCTTGTATTTCCTGTGTTGTCGGAGAAGATTGAACGACTGTCTAGGGTATTTTCTATGTGTATTGTAACCTCCAAAATTAAATTTGATGGCTGTTTCAGATCCCTTTTTTTGCTGCGTTTTTCTGCTTATAGAGAGAACAAATTCTCTCATTCTATATTCAACTCTTTCCACAGCGAATCGTAGATTCTGTGGCCAAGGGATTATTTCTGTTCCTCACGATGTCCGTACCTAATAGGCCAAACGAACATGGAGCATAACGTGTAACGATCCAGGGTGCATTACAGCAAAACTATACTACATTGTCAGGCCAGAAAGTGTGGAGCCGCCGATAAATATACAAAAAATGAGTTTTAAACTAAAACATATTAGGGAGTATTATCTTGCACTAAGCTATCTCACCAAAAAGCTTTTAAACTCCAAAAACGTTACAGCGAAGTCGATTTTAGCTGAAAGACGGAAACATGAAAGGAAAAATAACATAGAAACTAAATATGCTGGAATAGCATGGAATGTCTTCTGGAAAAACATCAGTAGTGATGTTCTTTCGTCTGACGTGAGAACAGCGTGGTACAAGGTAGTCGATAACATCATTAGCACTAATGACACTAACCTCTGCACCAAATGAAACCTCGTTGATAGTGTGCCTCATCGTTACACATGTGGAGATCGGATTATCAACTGGAGGTTGACCATGGAGAAAATTACTCATATAACAAGAACTTCGGCAAACAATGTACCGACTAACATTTTCTTCAGACCAGAAGAAATTTACTACCCTCAGTCAAAAAATAACGCAGTGATTTGATTAATCGGCAGATATACAAGTTACATTTATAACAATATTGGGAGCGATGAACTTATTGAATACAAGACGTATATCGAAAATGAATTTGAGAAAACACTTAAGTAACACAATCACAATAAGAAATATGGTAACATGCTCCGAACTGTCTTCAACAGAATGGGTATGCGTTAGGAACTGGATTCCTCGTGGTTAGGGGATGGGTTGCGTCACTTTCCCGACCCTAACCTCATCTGCAAGTAACACATGAAAAATAAATCAGTAGTACAGCAGGTACAAGAATATGACGGCAGACACCTGGTGTCTGATATAAAGGAAGATCTTGAACTCCCTAAGGATGCGTTCAGATGGCTGGAACTGATAAAAATGACAAGGCAGTGAAGGATTCTGCGATGTCGCTGTTCGGGACTGCTCTTCTGCCCACGTAATTTACCCTGGAAGCAACACACATCAAGGATTTACTGACTGATAAATTTGGGTCTGGGAAATGATGACGAGGAACCTCAGGCTGCAGAAGAAGAAAATGTGCATGCTGAACTGCCGCCAGTTGAAGGTGACAGTGGAGGTGCTAAATGTGTGCTGCTGCTAAAGACTGCATATCATTCCTCATTCTTTGAATACTGTAATTTATGACTGCAGTTATCTGCCACCTTATTTATGTCTTTTCATTGTAAGCTAGCCATTTTTGTTACTGTTTTTGTGGAATAAAAAAAGTAGTAAAAAAAATAGGCAGTACCCACAGTCAGCATTCCGTCTTTCAACGCACTGGAGGAGAAAAGCACATAACGTCATAGAGTGTCTTAAATATCAGATTTCTGAGAATCTAGAGGACATATACCTTCCATATAGCCGTATATAATTGTTACTTGCTGCAAAAACCAAATATACAGAACTGAATCATTAATTAAACATAATTTCTTGATCCACCAACATAAATTTTTACCTTTCTATTATTTTTCATGTCTTTTTTTTTTTGCTTTCTTTGTTCTTATCCACTATTCTGCGTTGAATATGCTGTCCATTCTGTTCAGCAGTTCTTCTAGCTATGCTTCACTTTCCACAAGAAGCTCAGTGACGTCCGCGTGCATATTGACAACTGATATCGTGTCCCCATCCCCATAAACAGAGGTTTCTGTACAGAAGACGGAATGACCTCTATGACGAAGAAGCGTCTCTAAAATAGATGTCGGCCGTGGGGAAGTAATCGTGCCAATCATCGACATAACTTATAAATTCAGTAACACGCCGAAAACTAAATACACAGCCATCATTTGGTCTCACGTTAAACGGGAAAGTTCACCTCTGTACCTAACAGGCCGGCGTATGACGGCAATATGGAGGACCTGGGTTCAGTTCCTTGCACTGTCAGTGATTTATGCTCGGTGAGAGGACTGAAAACGGGTGCCATCAACCTCGTGAGGTCAGTTCAGGAGCTACCTGAAGGAGAAGCAGTGGTTCCAAGGTCTGGAAAGATGATTATGGCCGAGGGAGAGAGAGGTGTATTGTCTCATGGCCCTCCATACCGCATGCTAATGACACCTTAAGGCAGAGAATGACGCGGCAAGCTGGCATCATCGCATGGTGCTCTGGGTCTGATCGCTGAATTACTTTTAAACTGAAATGCCAGTACCGCTTCGACATGCATGGTGTTGCGAATTGTACGCACTGTGATTTCCTACTCAGAGGATCCGACCCGTGTCTTTCAACAGTTTTGTATCTCAGAGATCAATTATCCATTACGAGTGAACCATAAAAAATAGGTAAGACGCTACACGTTAGGTACGGTGGGCTGGAAAGAGGCTGGCTGTTGCGTGGTCGTAAATCCTTAACAGTACTTAAATATATTTATCAAACAATGTCAACGACTCTGAACGCGTACACAAGATGAACGAGAAAAGTATTCGGCGTTTAATTTACTAAAATGCGAAACTCAATATCTAACACACAGTACACACAATAAAATAATCTGCCCCTTCAAACTTTACAATAATGGCCGTTAGAAATATTGTGTAAAAAACAGCGTAAAAGGAGAACAAGAAAACACACAATAATCAATCTTAATCCAGAATACAAAATCCTAAAATATGCCCAACCAAAAGCCGTCGCCCTGACAAACATTAAATAAGCCGTTAACAAGAAAGCGAAAGTAAGCAAAAGAACACACCACTCCGAGCTATCCCCTGGTGGACAATAGGAAAACAACAAAACAGTGAGCTTTATTTTAACAAGAATAAAAGCAATGATTCAAAACTAAAGTCCACTGATGTGGTCAATTGCCAGATGACTTGAACACAATTATTTGACCTTTGGTTTAATATTTAACATTCAATAATAGTCTCTTATTATTTGTGACAGAGATACAAAATCCTGAAGTAAATACACTATGAGATCAAAACTATCCGGATACCTGGCTGAAAATTACTTACAAGTTCGTGGCATCCTCCGTTGGTAATGCTGGAATTCAGTATTGTGTTGGCCCACCCTTAGCCTTGATGGAAGCTTCCACTCTCGCAGGAATACGCGTTCAATCAGGTGCTGGAAGGTTTGTTGGGGAATGGCAGCCCATTCTTCACGAAGTGCTGCTCTGAGGAGAGGTATCGATGTCACTCGATGAGGCCTGGCACGAAGTCAGCGTTCCAAAACATCCCAAAGGTGTTCTGTAGGATTCAAGTTAGGACTCTGTGCAGGCCAGTCTATTACAAGGATGTTATTGTCGTGTAACCACTCCGCAACAGGCCGCGCGTTACGAACAGGTGCTCGATCGTATTGAAAGATGCAATTGCCATACCCGAATTGCTCTTCAACAGTGGGAAGGAAGAAGGTGCTTAAAACATCAATGTAGGCTTTTGCTGTGATAGTGCCACGCAAAACAACAAGGAGTGCAAGCCCCCTCGATGAAAAACACGACCACACCCTAACACCACCACCTCCGCATTTTACTGTTGGCACTACACACGCTGACAGATGACGTTCACCGGGCATTCGTCATACCCACACCCTGTCGTTGGCTTGCCACATTGTGTACCGTGATTCGTCATTCCACACAATGTTTTTCCACTGTTCAATCGTCCAATGTTTACGCTCCTTACACCAAGCGAGGCGAAGTTTGGCATTTACCGGTGTGATGTGTGCCTTATGAGCAGCCGCTAGACCATGAAATCCAAGTTTTCTCATCCCCCGCCAAATTGTCATATTACTTGCAGCGGATCCTGATGCAATTTGGAATGCCTGTGTGATGGTCTGGATAGATGTCTGCCTATTACACATTACGACCCTCTTCAACTGTCGACCGTCTCTACCAGTCATCAGACGAGACCGGCCTGTACGCTTTTGTGCTTTAGTTGTCCCTTCGTTTCCACTTCACTATCACATCGCAAACAGTGGGCCTAGCGATGTTTAGGAGTGTACAGACGTATGATGCAAGTGACACCCAGTCACTCGATCACGTTCGAAGTCCGTGAATTCGGCGGAGCGCCCCATTCTGCTCTCTCACGATGTCTAATGACTACTGAGGTCACTGATATGGAGTACTTGGCAGTTGGTGGCAGCACAATGCACGTAATATTCTAACATTCTGAGTGGTGTCTCTGTTCTAAGTCGTGTCTCCCTACCACTTTCTCCCAACGACGCTCGGAGCGTGTTTTTTAAGGAATTGACTAGTTTGAACCTGGGACCTGTTGCTGGTAAGGAGACGCCAGACCACACATGACATGTAGAGATCAGAAGAGTTCAGTGAGACTAGCGATGATATAATCAAATACTTAATTATTTCAGCGTCAGCTCCACTGCACTCCCTGTAGAAGAATCTTAATACTAACTAAATTTAGTGGAAGGGGTTCAAGGCTTTCCTATTTTTAGTTAACTGGTAAAATAACGTCGGAAAAGCAGTTAAGTTTACCATTGGAAATTTTATTCTACTCACAAAACATTGTTTATAAATTGCACTATTGATAAAAGGAAATATTTTAATACAGGATGATAAAAACCAACTGCGTTCAACAAAAATTTGAACGAATATTCCCTGAATGAGTTTCCAAGTTCTACAATGGATCGAAGGATGACCTATGCCATATCACATC
This sequence comes from Schistocerca serialis cubense, assembly GCF_023864345.2. Lineage (NCBI taxonomy): Eukaryota > Metazoa > Arthropoda > Insecta > Orthoptera > Acrididae > Schistocerca > Schistocerca serialis. Next base: position 474,069,239 of record NC_064642.1, on the reverse strand, counting down.
TATAATCTAGGTTTAAGTTAAGTTCCATAAAAGAGAAAACTATCAAAATGATCTACAGTGACCCTCAATTATCTTTAATTACTTATTTAACTTGTCGTAAATTACAGTGGCTGATGTGCTTCTCAATAATTATATAACAGAAAAATCATCGCGTTTCAGATTTTTACTTCACGTAGCAAATGTGAATACCATGAGCTTTAATTGACGATCGAAACTAGTATTACGCAAAACGGGGGTGTAACAGATGAGACTTCTGCAGTTCTGAGTGAAGCCTTATGTGCTCAAAAATGCGGCATCGCGTGCGTTCATTACCTTGTCGGTGTTTAGGCAGCATCAGGGGGCGGCGGGCGGCGCAGCTCCACGCACCTCGCCATCTCGGAAGCAACTCTTTTCTAACTTCTCCTTACTACAATTTACCGAAGTTGGTTTAAAAAAAGCTATCTGGCTGTGTTTTCAACTGACCAATCAGGGTCTCAATGTTAACCTTAAGCTCCGCTTACAAAAATTCTGTCTGTCCAATGAGAAACGTTATACTTTTCGTGGTGGGGCAATGTTTTTAACGTTTGCAACGTAACAGAGACTCGAAAAAGTCTCACGCTAAAACTTGCAGTTGGTGTGGCCCTTTTAGTGTTATCGTAAGATCTATACTGTTCTTCTGGAGGGCTCTATCTTTTAACATGGGCTGGGGGGTGGTCTTGGCGGTCAGCTGGCAACGTGGGTGTCCATCCTTTATCGTAGGGCCTTCTTGCTTAACACGGTTCTGCTCACGGCTTCTGTTCTCGTTTCTTCCCTCGGACCTGCGTCTGTTTCACGGTGGGAAGGTATGACATGCATTTAGGCGTTCTTGTGTTAGTTTGTGGTATTCCATTTGCTCACTCGTTGATCGTATTACTTTGGTTAATTTAATGTCAGGATTTATTTGGAGCTATGTGACATACTGCCGGATTTGCTATCATGTCAGGGTTTTCATGGAAGGTGTTTGATTTGCCTGTCACCTTACAATAAGAAAAACGTATGTTTTTGGGTGTGTCCGGATACTTTTTGATCACGTAGTGTAAGTCTGGTGTGGCCTACTATCATTGTAGAGTTTTTACAGTATATGTCTATCTCCAGACGCATCACTATCAGGACGACTGTCCCTGACACAACCACTAAAGTCAATAAGAACCAGCAGATACCAAGTCCTGACGTACAGAATCCATGGACGCCAGCGTCAGAGAGGCTGAGATTCGATGGCTGGTAGCTAATTTTATCAGCAATGCCGTAACGTCTACGTTAGCGTGGTGGTAGGAATTCGGCAGGAACTGATTTCTCCATGGTAGAATGGCGTGTGGATATGCTAAGACCTATTTGCTGGCATGTGACAAAGCAGAAGCAATTAATGCCATATTCGGAGCGTCACCTAGTGACGTTGTGGGTGATACCTATAGGCATATTGGGCGCCGCTTGTCATAGAGGATGCCGTCGAAATTGTCCATGTAAACAATCTGACGTTGTGGTTGTCATCTGGAAGTTTTATGTGTGAATATCAAACACATGTTCCTGCAGCCTATGTGTCCCAATACAGCACTATATGTTCTGAATAGTAACAATACCATCATTCTGCCTTCTCTTTATCTGATGCTTTCTCTTCAAGAACAAGATACTAAGTTCTGTTGACTAGAAAGTGTTCAATCCAAATGCAACTCTGTTCTTTTTTTTTTACCAGGCTATGGATCAGATCCATATGTATGGATTTCTGGACGTTAAGAAGCACAGAAAGAACCTAAGCTCTGCTGCCTTCTACCATTTACTTCTCATTCCATAACAACTGCTGTTTTCGCAAAAGAAGCTGCGACAGTGTTTGACTAATTTTTTCATTACTTTTACTGTCAGGTGCAGATTCCAGAAAGAAACCCTTTATCATATAATCATCCTGTATTTAATTATAATGATGGTAAATAAACATCAGATGACTGCTTTGCTTCTGGTACGTCATAACGGTTAAATGGTAGGAGTCGTGATGAGATATGCCCCGGGTATCATCGGAAGTCAGCACAGTAATTGCTACATCCAAGGTATTTCAGACCACGAAACCGTAATCTTACTACAACAAATATGAGATGTCACCCTCTACGCCCCTCCCCCTGCTGAATTAGTTGATGAATAGAAGAAAACAGCCTGCGAAAATGATATTGAGGAACGTCTTGTTATGCCTGAAACATATTCTGTGTCAATTTATGTGGAGACTCATGTGGAAGTATACGGCTTCCCATCGCATCCCAGATGTGCTGTATGGTTGGAAAAAAACGGGGGATGGGCAGGTCAATTGAAGATCCGTGCATTTCTCTAGTTGTTTGTGGTGTGAACTGCAACGTGGGGTCTTGCATTATCCTGTTTGAATATGCCAATCAACACCCTGGTGGTGATGAGTATGACCACAGTTTTTGCCGTATTGTCATGTACTGGCGGGCATTCAGTCACCTTCAACAATTACCACAAGTGTTTGTGTAATATCCAACTGCTACCTCAGCATGGCTCCAGAGTAGAAAGGTAAAGATCTCGAAAATCGCTGCATCCTGTGACGTTTCAGCAGGTCCTCTGCAGACACACTGATGTCGATGCGACCGCCACAAACAGCGCTGAGACTCACCACTGAGCACCACAGAATGTCTGTCAGTGTGGCAGTTGACTCTGGCAGTGCATGTCTCTGTTGTCTGTGGTATAGTGTCAGCGGTAAACGAAGTCTGGCAGCTAGGGATCTCAACCCACTTCGAAGTATTTTGTTCCCGACAGTACGTGTTGCCCGTAACATTTGCTCAGATTTCAATTGTTGTCTGTCTATTGATCAGAGTCAGTAGAAAAATCGTACTATCTTCTTGTCCTTGTAGAAGGACTTGTGCCTATTCTTCTAGACACACAGTTCTCCTGCGTCCATCACGTCACCACTCATTCTGCACTTACAGGACTACACCCAATGATCTGTGCGATCTCACAGTGTGACGCTCCCGTGTTCCTCACACCACCAATTCGACCTTCTACAAACACCTAAAGACGACGATAAGCTGCATGTGCACTTCCTATGATCATGTTGTGCTGCGATCTCCACGTGGAAAGTTCCAGTAACGGCAGACACACCCCACATCCACCACCTATTCACACCATTCGTCATCTTTAGGAATGGCTTTTTTCTGCACTGATTTACAGGAGAAGAAGAAACCGGGTCAAATTACCGAGGGAGTGGGTATATGAAGGAAGAAAGCAAAACGAAAAAGTTGGTTCAGAGTTCACATATCACATATATTCAATGTACTGAATACAGACAGATGCGCCCAGGTCGCTGTGTGTGGTCGGTAACCAGTCGTGGCAGGCTGTAAGATGAAGTTAATTTTGTGTAGGAACAAAATCCGAAATAAAGGGTATAGGAGAGGAATCACATGATTGCTACTTGGAAACCGGTACCAGACAGAACATCAAACCTGAAAACTACGCTCCAGGTGGTGATGACTCGTTGACACTTTTCTCTCCCACTCCCTCTGCTGGATACCGACAATGGATGCACATCACTTTGCACAGATTCAAATAACCTCCGAGTAAAACGACACACCTACTGGCTCGTAGGCCTCAGTTAATTACGAGGTGCGACAATAAAGTAATGAGACTGATGTGGAAAAGAATGTTGCTTACCGTTTTAGTCAAGTTTACTGTTGTCTCCTTCAGAGTAGTTCCCTTATGATTGCTAACACTCTGTCCCGCGCTTCTGCCATTGATGGTAACATTTCTGGAACTCATCTTCCGAAATATCTTCCAAGACCCTCGTCACAGCTTTTCGGACATCCTGTATTGTTTGAAAATGGTGTCCCTTGACCGCCGTTTTGACTCTTGGGAATAGAAAAAAGTGGCACGGAGCGATATCTGGTGAATAAGTTGGCTGTGATAGTAATGAAATTTGTTTTGTTGTTAAAAATTGCTGTACTGACAGAGCAGTATGGGATGGTGCATTATCGTGATGCAGAATCCAATTATCAACAATGTTGGCACGGACACTAAGAACTCTTTTACGAAGTCTTTCTAAAATTTCTTGTAGTAATATTGGTTAACTGTTTGTCCAGGAGGCACTCACTCTTTATGAACAATTCCCTTAGAATCAAAGAAGTACACAAGCATGTATTTCACTTTTGACTTTGACATGCGAGCTGTTTTTGGTCTGCCTTCACTAAACATTTTACGCCAACGAAAAACTTGAGCTCTTGACATAACCTCCTCCAAAAGCCTTCTGAAGCTTACCGTAAGTTCTCGTCGCGTTTTCGCCCAATTTAACGCAAAAAGAAATGGCGTACCGTTATGTAATATTATGCGGTTTCATTTCCGTGACGAGAGACACAAACACGTGTTAACTTATAAGAGCACAACTCACGACTGAGTAGTTGCATCGATGTGCCACTTGGACTAGAAACAGCTTATAGACCAAGGTCAAAGTAATTGTGCCTACGCAAGCCTGCAGGGTTGCCACATCTTGTAAAGAAAATCAGTCTCATTACTTTATTGTCGCACCTCGTATATCTGCACATTATAAGAAAACTGTACAGCGAAAAATTTAAAATACAGATCAGATAACCTAGGTGATCTGCAAAATGAAACCAAGTAAGTGAAAATGTCCCACACTCACGAAAATACTACAGTGCAGTTTGGTAACCTTCAGTGAAGATGTTCATTACATAAAATTTGTCATTTGCACGAGTGTATTACTAGTACCGTCCGACTTCGTAGCTGAATGGTTAGCAAAGACGGCTGCCATGCAGAGGACTCGGGTTCGACTCGCGACACAACCAAGGAATTTTCCTTGGCTGGAGGACTGGTACCGGGTGCACTTATTCTCGCGATGCCAATTGAGGAGCTGCTTGACCGAATATTAGCGTCTCCAGGATCTGGAAAAGTCTACCAAAACGATCGGAGGAGAGTTGCGTTGACAAGTCTCTCCAAACAGCGGATGGCAGACATCTCTTGGACATTCACTGCCTGACGAGAAGCTCGTATTAGCAGTACTGTCAACACAGGTAATAAGAGTGTTGATGTAATATCTTAGAATATCTCTGTCACGTACTAATGTATATTTATGAAAAGAGGATCCTCCTGTGCAGTACTTGGCATTAAAATTGGTACACCACGAAGATGACGTGCTTCAGACGCGAAATTTAGCCGACAGGAAGAAGATGCTGTGATATGCAAATGATTAGCTTTTCAGAGGATTCACACAAGGTTGGCGCCGGTGGCGACACCTACAACATGCTGACATGAAGAAAATATCCAACCGGTTTCTCATACAAACACAGCAGTTGATCGGCGTTGCCTGGTGAAACGTTGTTGTGATGCCTCGTGTAAGGAGGAGAAATGCGTACCATCACGTTTCCGACTTTGATAAAGGTCAGATTGTAGCCTATCGCGATTCCGGTTTATCGTATCGCGACATTGCTGTTCGCGTTGGTCGAGATCCAATGACTGTTAGCAGAATATGGAATCGGTGGGTTCAGGAGGGTAATACGGAACGCCGTGCTGGATCCCAACGGCCTCGCAACACTAGCAGTCGAGATGACAGGCATCTTATCCGCATGGCTGTAACGGATCGTGCAGCCACGTTTCGATCCCTGAGTCAACAGATGGGGACGTTTCCAAGACAACAGCCATCTGCACGAACAGTTCGACGACGTTTGCAGCAGCGTGGACTATCAGCTCGGAGACCCTGGCTGCAGTTACCCTTGACGCTGCATCACAGACAGGAGCGCCTGCGATGGTGTACTCAACGACAAACCTGGGTGCACGAGTGGCAAAACGTCATTTCTTCGGAAGGAATCCAGGTTCTGTTTACAGCATCATGATGGTCGCATCCGTGTTTGGCGACATCGCGGTGAACGCACATTGGAAGCGTGTATTCGTCATCGCCATACTGGCGTATCACCCGGCGTGATGGTACGGCGTGCCATTGGTTACACGTCTCGGTCACCTCTTGTTCGCATTGACGGCACTTTGAACAGTGGACGTTACATTTCAGATTTGTTACGACCCGTGGCTCTACCCTTCATTCGATCCCTGCGAAATCCTACATTTCAGCACGATAATGCACGACCTCATGTTGCAGCTCCTGTACGGGCCTTCCTGGATACAGAAAATGTTCGGCTGATGCCCTGGCACATTCTCCAGATGTCTCAGCAATTGAAGACGTCTGGTCAATGGTGGCCGAGCAAATGGCTAGTCACAAAACGGAGTCACTACTCTTGATGAACAGTGGTATCGTGTTGAAGCTGCATGGGCAGCTGTACCTGTACCAGCCATCCAAGCTGTGTTTGACTCAACGCCCAGGCGTATCAAGGCCGTTATTACGGCCAGAGGTGGTCGTTCTGGGTACTGATTTCTCAGGATCTATGCACCCAAATTGCGTGAAAATGTAATCACATGTCAGGTCTAGTATAATATATTTGTACAATGAATACCCGTGTATCATCAGCATTTCTTCTTGGTGTAGCAATTTTAATGGTCAGTAGTGTAGTTCAAGAAGCGTATCAATAATTCACCGACTTCTACTTTTTGTGTGTTATTGAAACTCTGTTACTGTGGAATTAACTGTTTATTTGTATCATATTTATTTCTTAGCTTTCCGATGATCGCGTTAGTGTCATAAATTTTTATTTCGTCTTTGACGTTTAGTGTAGCTCGGTACAGGTACACGAAGGAACGAGTTTATGAGAACACGAAAGGAAATTAATTATCGCCCGTGGTGCCATTTCCGTGAAATGGTGTACGGACGGGTGGTGGGGAACGTGCCGCGGGTCACGGGCGCCGCTCTGAACGTGACGATCGCGGCCTGCCGTCGCCGGGTGGGCAGCGACGACATGTGAGGCGCCGGCCGCTCCCACGTGCCGCGCACCGCGCCCTGGGCACGCCGGCTGCGCTCTCCGCACTACACTGCTGCCACTCAAACTGCAGCGCTAAGGAGCCGGAGTGCAACAAAAGACAAAGCGTACCATATGCTTACACGTGTAAATGATTCGCGTTTCACCACAACCGCGCAGTGTAGGTAGGAATAACGTCATCTACGAGCTGTGTGAGAAACGCAATGTGACTGATTTTTTATCTATCAACAATAATATTTTCCATGTAAAATTAGTTCCCTTCGGGAGCTCTACACCTGCTGAGTCGTTCTCAGACTTGGTAGCAGCGCTGAAAATTTTCAACTGGTAGGTCCTTTAACATGCCGGTCACTTTCTTTTGAATGTTCTCCAAAGGCCGAAAATGACGACCTCATAAGACATTTTCCAATTTCAGCAAAACAAAAATGTCACAAGGACTCAGTTCGTGTGAGGAGGGCTGTGGAAGAACAGGAATGCCGTTTCAGCTCAAAAATTTCGTGGTGGAAGTGGCAGTATGGTTCAAATGGCTCTGAGCACTATGGGACTCAACTGCTGAGGTCATTAGTCCCCTAGAACTTAGAACTAGTTAAACCTAACTAACCTAAGGACATCACAAACATCCATGCCCGAGGCAGGATTCGAACCTGCGACCGTAGCGGTCTCGCGGTTCCAGACTGCAGCGCCTTTAACCGCACGGCCACTTCGGCCGGCGGAAGTGGCAGTATGACATGAGACGTTGTCACGATGCAGCATCCACTTGTCTCCAGTGTCCCGTCGTACTCGATCCACCCATTTTCTGAGATAATCAAGGACATCTTTTTGAAACACTTGGTTGACGGACTGTCCTAGAGGAACAAATTCTTTATGTACGATACCGCTACTGTCAGAAAAGAAAATTAGAATTGTTTTGATCTTTGATTAACTCATTAGAGCTTTTTTCGGTTCAGAAAATATCTCAGTGTGGCATTCCTCACTTTGCCGCTTTTTCTTATGATCGTACTCAAAAATCCAGGAGTCATCTCCGGCCGTTGTGGAAGAGCGGTTCTAGGCGCTTCAGTCTGGTGCCCCGCGACAGCTACGATCGCAGGTTCGAATCCTGCCTCGGGCATGCATGTGTGTGATGTCCTTAGGTTACTTAGGTTTACGTAGTTCTAAGTTCCAGGGGACTGATGACCTCAGATGTCAAGTCCCGTAGAACTCAGAGCCATTTGAACCAGGAGTCATCCATCACCTGTGATCACACGACAGAACAATTCGTGGACATTGATAGTCATCTCAAGAAGACCAACGCATACGCTTCTTCGATTGTCCTTCTGCTAGGTTGTTAGGCACAATCCTTTTGTACGCGCAAAACTCCGGTCAAAATCTGATGTACGGTTTAATAGGTCACCCACCTTCACTATTGTTAAACATCTGTCTGATCTCACATGAGCACGTGCATGTTCGACATTTTCGCGTGTTTTTTAAGTTGAAGGTAACCCTGAGCGAAGTTCATCTCAACGTGTTCTCAGACTTCCAAAAATGATTTGTGCCACCAATAAACTTGTGCTCTTGATAAGGAATGCTCCCCTTACGCCTGTTTCATCTTTTCAAAGCTCACACTCGCGGATTCCAGAAGTTTGACGCAAAACTTGAAAGCATAATGTTGCTCTAAACTCCGCTGTTCCATTTTCGTAACACACAACAAAAACACAACTTCGCTGACAGCGCTCTCAAAACCCACGTGATACCGGTATGGAGCTGAAACTCGGACTGATCATCTGGAAAGAAAGAACACCCCGGTCATTGTTGCCATATAGCTCCCAATGTTGTCGTCTCATTACACCTCTGTAAACCAGAATGCAAAATACTTCTATCACAGCACAAAAAAGGCGAATGCGTCCTGGACAGAGCCAGGGATGTAAAACAAGAGAACTAGGTTTTCTACTTATCTGGCAGCTTCAGAGAGATTTAAATCAAAACATCTTCTCATATTCGATCTTAGAACTTGATAGTATTAGTACCCATATTAGTAAGATAAGTAAAGAGCCAAAAAGACTGGTACAATTGCCTCATATCGTGTAGGGCCCCCGCGAGCACGCAGAAGTGGAGCAACACGACGTGGCATGAACTCGACTAATGTCTGAAATACTGCTGGGGGGAACTGACACCATGAATTCTGCATGGCTGTCCATAATTCAGTAAGAATACGACGGGTGGAGATCTCTTCTGAGCAGCACGTTGCAAAGCATCCCAGATATGATCAATAATGTTCATTCCTGTGGAGTCTGGTGGCCAGCAAAAGTGTTTAAACTTAGAAGAGTGTTCATGGAGCCACTCTGTAGCAATTCTAGACGTGTATAGTGTGGCATTGTCCTGCTGGAATTGCCCTAGTCCGTTGGAATGCGCAATGGACATGAATGGATGTAGGTGAACAGACAGTGTTCTTACGTACGTGTCACCTGTCAGAGTCGTATCTAGACGTATCAATTGTCCCATATCACTCCAACTGCACACGCCCCACAACATTACAGAACCTCCACCAGCTTGAACAGTCCCCTGCTGACAAGAAGGGCCAGTGGATTCATGAGGCTGTCTCCATACCCGTACACGTCCGTCCGCTCGACACAATTTGAAACGAGGCTCGCCCGACCAGGCAACATGTTTCCAGTCATCAACAGTCCAATGTCGGTGTTGACGGGCAGTCATCAAGGGCACATGAGTGAGCCTTCGGCTTCGAAAGACCATATCGATGACGTTGCGTTGAATGGTTTGCACGCTGACATTTGTTGAAGGCCCAGCACTGAATCCTGCAGCAATCTGCGGAAGGGTTGCACTTCTCTCTCGTTGAACGATGCTCTTCAGTCGTCGTTGGTCCCGTACTAGCAGGATGGTTTTTCCGGCCGCAGCGATGTCGCAGGTTAGATGTTTTATCGGAATCGTGATATTCACGGTACACTCGTGAAACGGGCGTACGGGAAAAATCCGCACTTCAACGCTGCCTCGGAGAGTCTGTGTTCCAACGCTCGTGCACCGACAGTAACAACAGCACGCTCAAACTCACTTAAATCTTGATAACCTGTCAGTGTAGCGGTTGTAACCGATGTAAGACCTGCGCCAGACACTTGCCTTATATAGGCGCTGCCGAGCACAGAGCCGTATTCTGCCCCTTTACATATCTCTGTATTTGAATACGCATGCCTGTACCAGTTTCTCTGGCGCTTCATTGTATAACGCCTCGTGTCAAGCAAAGTAACACGATACGTGATGTAGTGTCGTAGAACATGATACACGCCATCGTCTCATGTTTACCATAGCTGCAAAATGTTCTGGATTTTGGGCCCAGGAGCAGGGACTTAGGCTATAAATTGCAAGATGTAGTTGCGCAAACACCTAGCAGCTAAGAGAGCTCACTGCGCTGAAGAAGTAGGGTTAACTCACAAAAAATTGCGAATAAGTAAAAATGTTTTGATTTAAATGTCTTTCAAGTTGCTAGATAAGTCGAACAGCTTCTTTTATATCTCTAACTCTGCCCAAGACATATATGCCTCTTTTTGTGCTATTTTCAGTCTAGTTCTCAACTTTAGGTCTACGATCCAGTATAGGTTTTTTATTGTCTTTCGAACTATGTTGGTTCTACCGTGGCAACGGACAAAGCTTTCATAAAACAACACGACTGCCATTAATTGCATGTATTTGTTTACCTTCTTACAAAATTTGAACTGATCCAAACAAGTGTGAAACACAGATGTGTTGCGCGTGAAAAACCTCACAAAAACTTGTTTCTTGTACATAAAATCCGAATGAAGACATATATTTTTAAAGTTTCAGTTTTGTAGTAACGACGTACTTTTCATTTATTTGATTCACTTTGAACCGTTTCCGCGCATTCAGTTCACGTAAAAACAAATTTGTCGTACTACATGTACTTCGACCTTAAACCATCGAATCTCGACAACGGAAACAGATTTTCGTTTCGGCTTTATCCATCTATCTACATTTGTGCAACGTTTGAACCGATTCTACAAGTCTGAAGTATAGAAGCGGCACGTTTCGAAAGCCTCCCAGAAAAACGTGTTTCTGCATGTTTTACATGTTTTTGCACGTAAAATCCGAATGGTGCACATACAAATGGTGCCATTAGTTGAGCAATAATTTCAGCCGAATTAAACTCTTTTACAGAAGGAAGTAATCTACTTGCACGATCTGCCTGGGCGCCAGCTACGGTTCGCTGTTGAAACCTTGTTTAATATACTGTAACATAGCTACAGTAAGACCTATATTGGAATGGCTATACAAATGGTCGCTGGTCCGGCCTGAGCCAAAAACACACCATCCCATGTTCCTAGCTCAAGTAGGTACCGAGCACCAAGACTCCCCCTCCCCTCAAAACCCGACTCTGCGCGCGGCTTTCTCAGACACATTTGTTACAGCGCAGAAGCGCTATAATGATACGTGTAATGAACTGGCGACCGACCCCGACTTCGCGCGGGAAGCGCGTAGTGGCTCTGAGCACTATGGGACTTAACATCTGAGGTCATCAGTCCCTAGAACTTAGAACTACTTAATCCTAACTAACCTAAGGACATCACACACAGCCATACCCGAGGCAGAATTCGAACCTGCGACCGTAGCGGTCGCGCGGTTCCAGACTGAAGCACCTAGAACCGCTCGACCACACCGGCCGGCGAATTACTTAGTATCTGCAGCCGGATGACTCTCTGTCGTAGCGGTAATATTATTTACGTGCCATTCCGAAGAGTTATGATTAAGAATCGCAGAAGAATGTTACGTAAATGAATATCAGGAATTCATATAATTTAAACGGTTTGAGCAACACAGTCCACTGTCCGGCGAACTGCGGCACTTGAACGTGTACGCGCAGTGACAAGTAGCTCATCTATCGGCAAGGTGGTCGTGCCGGTAAAAATCGCTACTGCAGGTTCTGAAAACACCTTCTACACATAGAATGGATAAACACGGCAGGTTGCTATAATTCATCACAGTTCAGTCAGTTTGTATCAAACATGTATGAATTATGTGCACGAAGCTTCCACGTGAACCAATGTATCTATCACTGAAACTGTTATCAAAATTCCTACAGTAGGTCGTGATGTTATCCTTCATACGTAGGCACACAAAGGCGGAAAGGTACTTTAGTTTATAGGATATATATATATATATATATATATATATATATATATATATATATATATATATATAGGGTGTTACAAAAAGGTACGGCCAAACTTTCAGGAAACATTCCTCATACACAAATAAAGAAAAGACGTTATGTGGACATGTGTACGGAAACGCTTAATTTTAGAGCTCATTTTAGTTTCGTCAGTATGTTCTTCCACCTACGCTCAATGGAGCACGTTATCATGATTTCATACGGGATACTCTACCTGTGCTGCTAGAACATGTGCCTTTACAAGTACGACACAACATGTGGTTCATGCACGATGGAGCTCCTGCACATTTCAGTCGAAGTGTTCGTACGCTTCTCAACAACAGATTCGGTGACCGATGGATTGGTAGGGGCGGACCAATTCCATGGCCTCCACGCTCTCCTGACCTCAACCCTCTTGACTTTCATTTATGGGGGCATTTGAAAGCTCTTGTCTATGCAACCCCGAACTAAATGTAGAGACTCTTCGTGCTCGTATTGTGGACGGCTGTGATACGCCAGTCTCCAGGGCTGCATCAGCGCATCAGGGATTCCATGCGACGGAGGGTGGATGCATGTATCCTCGCTAACGGAGGACATTTTGAACATTTCCTGTAACAAAGTGTTTGAAGTCAAGCTGGTAGGTTCTGTTGCTGTGTGTTTCCATTCCATGATTAATGTGATTTGAAGAGAAGTAATAAAATGAGCTCTAACATGGAAAGTAAGCGTTTCCGGACACATGTCCACATAACATATTTTCTTTCTTTGTGTGTGAGGAATGTTTGCTGAAAGTTTGGCCGTACCTTTTTGTAACACCCTATATATATATATCTTCAGCCTCGGACAAATAACTGAAGAGGGTCTTCTAAGGGCCAGCAAGAACACCAAATATTCGTGAATTCAGAAAAAGCGTGTCATTCTGTTCCCATCAACGCACTATGGGAAGCGGTGGAGTATGTAAATGTAGAAGCAAAACAAATATCCCTAATTCGGGGAATATACCACGAATCTTACGCAGCAGTTAAAGTACGGAGAAAGTTGAGTGAAACATTCCAAACATGGACTTAGATAGGGCCGCAGTATGTCGACGGCACTGTTTAAAATGTATATGTGTTATATATTGGAACGGTGGAATCAGCCATGCGGAGGTATGGCAATCCTTTTCCAGTATGGTACTATCTGCTCATTAATATTTGGCGATGATCAAGTACTGATAGCACAAATTCAAGAGGATTTCAGATTTCTGATAAAAATATTAATGGAATTATTTGAACGAGGCGGACTTAGAATAAATACGAGCAAAACGGAATGTCTAGTAGTAGGAGGAGGAGTAGATGGAAGGGATACAGTATTGCCGAAAGGAAGTATTAAAACTGTAAAGCAATTTAAATATTTAGGATCGATTATCCATCCAGCAGGCAAGATGAGCAATTAAAATGCTAAATGGAGTTCTGTGGAGGCGGAAAATATTTTTAAAAAAACAAAGGACAGGATTCTGCAAAGAGTGGTGGAAAGTATACTAAGGTACGGTGGAGAAGGATGGACCTTGGGCGGGCATCAGAGAAACAAAGTACAGACAATAGAAATGGATGGATAGCCAGGACAGAGCAGAGAAAAAATGAGGAAATTATGGAGATAATGGGTATGGAACAACCAGTCGCGAAAAGAACTGAATTTCAACGGTACGGCCACGTACGGCGAATGGAGCAGGGACAATGGCAAAAAGTAATCCTGGAAAGGTAGGCGCCAGGAAGGAGGAAGCGTGAATGGCCGAGATTAACATGGAGAGTGGGAATAACTGGAACGATGAGGAAGACAGTTCTGTTACTCGATCAGTTTTCTCGCTTCGCTGACACAAGTTGCAATTCTCTGCCGCTGCAGGGCTCCGATTTGTAGCGTGTAACATGGAGAAGTTTAACGTAAATATATAGGGGCCTGAGTAACAGCTTGCTGAAGTCGAGTTTCTAGCCGCAGAAGACTTCGTCGATACATGGAGCACTCTCCCTTGCAGCATTACAATTCCAGACCACAGCTGAGCGCTGCGACATCTGCAACAAATCGACGTCTTCGGTTCATGGTGAACGACCAGCCTCCTTACAATTACCGACTTGACCCCATCCGATTTTCATCTGCTTCCAAAACCTAAACAACACCTCCGAGCACTTCACTTTGATAGTGATGAAGCGGTGCAAGCAAAGGTGAGGTTGTGGCTCTGGCAGCAAAGTAAAACATTCTACAGTGGCCGGCCGCGGTGGTCTAGCGGTTCTAGGCGCGCAGTCCGGAACCGCGCGGCTGCTACGGTCGCAGGTTCGAGTCCTGCCTCGGGCATGGATGTGTGTGATGTCCTTAGGTTAGTTAGGTTTAAGTAGTTCTAAGTTCTAGGGGACTGATGACCACAGATGTTAAGTCCCATAGTGCTCAGAGCCATTCTACAGTGACGGTATCAACAAACAAGTCTCTCGTTGGGAGAAATGCGTGCGTCGCCAGGGAGAGTAAGTTGAGAAATAAATACGTAGACACGAGGCATAAAGATGTAGGATGCTATTACTGTTCGTTTTATTCAAAAATCTGAAGAATTGTCACATAAATAATTCGAAGGCATAACTTCAGGTCGCCCTCGCACTTTCTGGTAACAGTAATTGCCTGCGACACAAAGTCCTGGGGCAAGAATTTCAGTTGGACGTCAGATCGCTTGCATCTCCCTAGACAGTTAACCATTCGGAAAAGGCGACTTACAATTTAACGCGGAATCGGAAACACGTTTCGCTCCTGGCAAATAAACACATCACTGAGAAGCGAATGCTAGCTTAAAGACAGCGAAAAATGCGTGGTCCGACCGGGATACATCCTGGCAGAAGAGAGCAAGAAACTTCAATATAAAATATATAGGGAAGGGAAGATAAGAATACGAAGCGGGTTTATCTTTCAGAAATCGTACTGAATGTTCGGTTTGGGAATGATCTTGATATTCTTGCGGGTCTGCAGCCGAATCATAGATTCATCGAGATACAATATTTCAGCGATCCATCTGGTCACCATCTTCAGGTAAGAATGCTGTTTACGACTCTCACAGAAACAGTTTCGTACCTAGAACAGCGACACTTTTATACGCCGCAGGAAACGCCACTAGAAGACGTTGCATCTTTCTTACAGTTTATAATTTATCTTTAGAAACTCGTAAAAACTCTGAACAGATAATAGCGGCACTTTACACGCATCGTGACGCTGCTCAATTGGCTACTGCAGCAACGAAAAAAGAAGAAGAAAAAGAAATTCTCAATCTCATCTACCTTCTGAAACCGTCCGCTCGCCCGCTTTGGCGGTGGCTGAGCAGACATGCAATGTGATGAAGTTAATTGCCATCTTCTGCAGACCATGACGAGTAGCTGCGACTCCGTACGTTGTTGGGTGATTATCTTGCTTTATTGCGTCCTTGATATGGAATTACATATTTTCAACAACATGAACCAAATCCATTAGTACGTATGTAGTCACTAGCACAAACCTTAGTATATGGACACAAATTAGTAGAACGCTCTGGTCCATTAGCGGTGAAAATCAAGTCATTGATATTTTTGTCACCCCACAGTCTCCCAGGTCCCTCACTAAATTTCCATCTTCCCACCTCATACATCTCCCTCTCCTCCCCACCCTCTGCCCATTCTTCCCACCTCTTCCCTCCCTCTTCTTGCCATACCCACCTCTCCTTTTCGACCTGCCTCCTTTCCTTCCTTCCCTCTCACCTTCTGCAATCACCTTTCCACCATCACTTTCCGTCTCTTGCGAAATTTTGTAAGAGAAGTATCGCTGTATCTTAAGCTGTAAGAAATTTAACTATTAATTATTATTTGCTATTGATTATTTGAGCACATTGGTTGCAAGTGCTATTATGAGATGAAAAGTTCGGCACAGGAATGGAATTTGTGGCGTACCGCATCAAATCAGTCAGAAGATTAAAAAAATTAAAAGTTTAAATAAACCACCTCTGTATCATTCCGCAATGTGATATTGCCTGCGACATAATATAGTTTTTGGGAGGTTGGCATGGATGACGAAATCGTAAGTATTGAAACCATAGTTTCGTTACTTTGTCATTCCAGTAATATCAGGATGTGCCCGTATAGGCCTCTCACACGTTGCTGAAACCTGATATCTGGAAAAAGAAAACTTGTGTGACTGATGCCAAAAGGCAAGGGAAGGTGGTGGTTATGAGCAGGAAACTAGATACCGTTCATATCCCTTCAAGAAATTCATACTTAGTAATAAGCCCTTACTGTGTCGTTAGGTTTTTAATATACTTGTTAGTTACGACATTCGCTTTATACTCTGTCTTGTGAATAAGGTGCAGTGACATGCTAATCCAGAAAATACAGAACAGTGGTAATGAGTGGCCACAATGGACATTTCGGAGTAGTGCGGAATGCATATATTACAGGTGCTTGGCTGCAGCAATCCCTTCTAGACTTTTTTTAGAAACTGCTACAGCAGTGCGTGTTGTAAGATTATTTTAATAACAGCCATGAGTACTGGTCGCGAAGAAAGTCGCTTCCAGTACAACAACTTTATCGAAATACTATTTAACCAACCCCTACAATGAAAAATTCCACAAGCCACTACAGACGTAGGCGGTTTACAGGTTGTGGTGCGGTAGCTTCCTTGTTTTAGAAAATCATACAAGAGAAAGTGTTGGGGGATCTCAATTTAATTCCCTTTCCTTTACACAGAGGTGCGTTTAAAGTTTTATTCAAGTTTTGAAAATGATATAACCCAGTTCCAAGCAAAGAAGGGAAAGCAGAAAGGTGGAAGGAGTATATAGAGGGTCTATACAAGGGCGATGTTCTTGAGGACAATATTATGTAAATGGAAGAGGATACAGATGAAGATGAAATGGGAGATATGATACTGCGTGAAGAGCTTGACAGAACACTGAAAGACCTAAGTCGAAACAAGGCCCCGAGAGTAGACAGCATTCCATTAGATCTACAGATAGCCTTGGGAGAGCCAGCCCTGGCAAAACTCTACCATCTGGTCAGCAAGATGTATGAGACAGGCGAAATGCCCTCAGACTTCAAGAAGAATATAATAATTCCAATCCCAAAGAAAGCAGTGGTTGACAGATGTGAAACTACCGAACTATCAGTTTAGTAAGTCACAGCTGCAAAATACTAACACGAATTATTTACAGACGAATGGAAAAACTGCTAGAAGCCGACCTCGGGGAAGATCAGTTTGGATTCCGTAGAAATGTTGGAACACGTGAGTCAATACTGACCCTACGACTTATCTTAGAAAATAGATTAAGGAAAGGCAAACCTACGTTTTTAGCATTTGTAGACTTAGAGAAAGCTTTCGACAATCTTGACTGAAATACTCTGTTTCAAATTCTGAAGGCGGCAGGGGTAAAATACAGGAAGCGAAAGGCTATTTACAATTTGTACAGAAACCAGATGGCAATTATAA
Organism: Schistocerca serialis cubense; assembly: GCF_023864345.2. Lineage (NCBI taxonomy): Eukaryota > Metazoa > Arthropoda > Insecta > Orthoptera > Acrididae > Schistocerca > Schistocerca serialis. Next base: position 474,051,746 of record NC_064642.1, on the reverse strand, counting down.
GAGAAGAGGGGCATGAAAGTGAAGCAGTGGTTGGGAAGGGAGTGAGACAAGGTTGTAGCCTATCCCCGATGTTATTCAATCTGATATTGAGCAAGCAGTAAAGGAAACAAAAGAAAAATTCGGAGTAGGAATTAAAATCCATGGAGAAGAAATTAAAACTCTGAGGTTCGCCGGTGACATTTTAATTCTGTCAGAGACAGCAAAGGACCTGGAAGAGCAGCTGAAAGGAATGGACAGCGTATTGAAAGAAGGATATAAGATGAACATCAACAAAAGCAAAACGAGGATAATGGAATGTAGTCGAATTAAGTCGGGTGATGCTGAGGGATTTAGATTAGGAAATGAGACACTTCAAGTAGTAAAGCAGCTTTGCTATTTGGGGAGCAAAAAAACTGATGATGGTCGAAGCAGAGAGGATATAAAATGTAGACTGGCAGAGGCAAGGAAAGCGTTTCTGAAGAAGAGAAATTTGTTAACATCGAGTATAGACTTAAGTATTTGTATGGAGTGTAGCCATGTATGGCAGTGAAACGTGGACGATAAATGGCTTAGACAAAAAGAGAATAGAAGCTTTCGAAATGTGGTGCTACAGAAGAATGCTGATGGCTAGATCGATAGATCACATAACTAATGAGGAAGTATTGAACAGAATTGGGGAGAAGAGTTTGTGGCACAACTTGACTAGAAGAAGGGATCAGTTGGTAGGACATATTCTGAGGCATCAAGGGAACACCAGTTTAGTATTGGAGGGCAGCGCGGAGGGTAAAAGTCGTAGAGGGAGACCAAGAGATGAATACACTAAACAGATTCAGAAGGATGTAGGTTGCAGTAGGTACTGGGAGATGATGAAGCTTGCACAGGATAGAGTAGCATGGAGAGCTGTATCAAATCAGTCTCTGGACTGAAGACAACAACAACAACATCCTGAAGGTGGCCTCCATTCTGCTCAATGCAACTGGAGAGTGGAAATCGGAAGTTTAGGTCCACTTTGTCCATCATGTCGTTATCTGTGTTGGCAATAGCAGAAAGAATATTGTTCCTGAGCTCGCACAGGGTCCGTGGACGATTGTTGTACACCAAGGACCGAAGATAGATAGCCCCATGAGAAAAAAGTGGCAGGGGACTAAATCTGGCGAGCGTGCTGGCCACTGAATATCTCCCCTCAAAGAGATGAGACGCTCGGGGAAAGGTTCACGGCACAGAGTCCTTGACGTTCGCAACGTATGGGTCGTGGTGCCTTCTTGTTGGAACCAGACATCCGTCACGCTCATTTCTTAAAGTTCGGGAAGATAAAGCTCCTCAGTTATCTGGACATAAAGCTCAGAAATAACCGTAACTGCACTATCGGTCTCTTCGAAAAAACATAAGGCAATAATGCCAATTTTGAATAACGCACACCAAATACTCACACATTCTGTATGCAGGGAATATTCATGAAGTTGATGGGTGTTCGCCGACCGCAGTAGCCGAGCGGTTTGAGGAGCTTCAGTCTGGAACCGCGCATACGCTACGGTCACAGGTTCGAATCCTGCCTCGGGCATGGATGTGTGTGATGTCCTTAGGTTAGTTGGGTTTAAGTAGTTCTAAGTTCTAGGGGACTGATGACCTCAGATGTTAAGTCCCATAGTGCTCAGAGCCATTTGAACCATGTTTTGTCGGGTGTTCGTGTCAATCCAATTTCCATGTTTTGTTTATTCACGCATCCAGGCAAACGAAAATGTACCTCGTCGGTGAAGAATACAAGGGCGTTCGTTATATGGCAGGTTTGCAAACAAGGCTTCGTAGTAATTTTTTTCTGAAACAAAATTGTGTGGATTAAGGGTGTGCACCACTGACAGTTTTTATGTCAAGTCTTCATGAAGAATTCGTCTCACTGTACGATAAGGCCAGCCGCTGTGGCCGAGAGGTTCTAGGCGCTTCAGTCCGGAACCGTGCTGCTGCTACGGTCGCAGGTTCGATTCCTGCCTCGGGCATGGATGTGTGTGATGTCCTTAGGTTAGTTAGGTTTAAGTAGTTCTAAGTTCTAGGGGACTGATGACCTAAGATGTTAAGTCCCATAGTGCTCAAAGCCATTTGAACCATTTTGTACGATCATCTGAATGTTTGCGGGCAAATCGCTTCGGGGAATTCAAAATCGATAGCCTTACTTTCTCGACGTTCTCTGGTGTCTTGGTGGTTCTTGAAGGTCCTGGTTTCTTCTTCTGCACACCACCACCATCCATAAACGTAGCTACCAACGTAAAAATCGATTTTCTATGAGGAACACGACTTGCAGGCGCGATATTAATCTGTTTCCTGATGCACACTGGGTTGCGATGATCGAAAGTCTATTGGAAAAGTAAATCGCCACGGCGAACGTGAGCTCCTCTCTCGTCCACTGCATGATCGTTAATAAACTAACTTTTAATAAGACGTTAGGTTCCGCCCTTTCAAATGCGCTCGGCGCTGCACGACAATGAGTAACGGCTACTATGTGGTGCGCGTTTTAAATGTGGAATTCCCGCACCGCATACTGTATCTTTCATATAGTACTATGAAGAGAACATGGAATGATAGATCTTGGTCTGATGAAGTATTCTGCTACCACTGAACAATCGCTATTCATTTTCTACTGTAGGGCTGATCTCAACCCAACAGAGTAAGTGAAGTACACGATCTGCTGACTGGAATGAACAGTCTAATGAGTACATATATGGACTGAAACTAAATCGAAGAAAGATGAAGGTAACGAGGAGTAGCACAAATGAAAACAGTGAGAAACTTAGCATCAGGACTGATTATCACGAAGTAGATGAAGTTAATAAATTCTGCTACATTGGCAGCAAAATAACCAATGACGGACGGAACAAGGAGGACATCAAAAGGAGACTAGCTCTGGCAAAACGGGAATTCCTGGCCATGAGAAGTCTAATAGTATTAAATGTAGGCTATAATTTGAGGAAGAAATTTCTGAGAATGTCCGTTTGGAGCACAGCTTCCTATGGTAGTGAAACACGGCCTGTGGGTAAACCAGAACAGCAGAGGATCAAAGCATTTGAGATGAGGTGCTACAGACGAACGTTGAAAATTAGATGACTGATAAGGGAAGGAATGAGGTTCTCACAGAATCGGAGAGAAAATGTGTATGTGGTAAACAATGACAAGAAGAAGGGCCAGGGTGATAGGTCACCTGTTGAGTCATCAGACAGTTGCTTCAAAAGTGGTCCAAATGGCTCTGAACACTATGGGACTTAACTTCTGAGGTCATCAGTCCCCTAGAACTTAGAACTACTTAAACTTTTCAATGCGTTCTGTGCTGTCTTCAGCTGTTTACTGAGTGGAAAATTGAGGACCTGAACAGGGATTAGATTCGAATGTGACGTTGGATTTAAAAATACCTTAACAACGTGGGAATACAGCTTGCGAACGAAGGTAAATCTTTGACGATCATGGGTACCCAACAGGATAGCAATGTCATCAGCGAATCGTATCGTTGATATCCTTTCACCCTGATTTTTAATTCCACTCCTGAACCTTTCCATCATTGCATCTTCAATGTGTAGATTGAACAGTAGGGGTGAAAGACTACATCCCTGTCTTACACCTCTTTTAGTCGGGAAACCTCGTTTTTGGTCTCCGATTCTCATTATTCCCTCTTGACTCTTGTACATGTTGTGTATTACCCGTCTCTGCCTATTGTTTATCCCTATTTTCCTCATAATTTCGAACATCTTTAACCATTTCACATTGCCAAAAGCTTTTTTCAGGTTGATTTCTTTTTTAATCTTGCTTCCTTTATCAACCACAACGTCAGAATTGCCTATCCTAGTACCTTTATGTTTCCTAAAGCCAGAATGTAGACAGCAGTACATTGCTTCCCCCTACTTATACCTCCCGAGGAGATCACGAATGTAAAATTAGAGAGATTAGAGCGCGCACGGAGGCTTTCAGACAGTCGTTCTTCCCGCGAACCATACGCGACTGGAACAGGAAAGGGAGGTAATGACAGTGGCACGTAAAGTGCCCTCCGCCACACACCGTTGGGTGGCTTGCGGAGTATAAATGTAGATGTAGATGTAGATGTATGTATGTATGTATACAGTAGTACATTACAAAATGGTAAAAAATAATATATCACTTACATTTTGTTTCAACACCTGTCAGACTTTAAAATTCTGCGACATGTATACTGCAATATAAATTATTTCTAGTCAACGGCGAATATGATGCCCTTTAAAAAATTCTACGTGATTCTGAACCCGATCATGAGAAGTGTTCTACTGTAATTCCGTTACACCTGCTGCATCCTGAGAAGCGATGGCCCACAGATTAGCTCGAAAAATCAGGAGAACGTTTTTATGGCAGCACGTTTTTTTTCCAGTTGTTTTCTGTGACGATTATCAAATTACACGTCAGTTTCACGTTGGAGCTACCTGTCAAGTTGATTAATATGACGTTCTGTAAAGCACACTCCTGACAGGCGAGCTGTATACTGCCAGCCCACGTCCGTAGCTTTGTTCACAATAGCACAGGCGCCTCTCTCCCTTCATTCGTCCCCACGTCGAAAATTGGCACTCTACAGAAGCATTCGACATCAGTACAGGACGTGTAACGACAGACAATTTTTACTCTGCAGATTGCATTTCAATGGCGTTTTCTGTTTCACACATGTCGGCAAATTTCATGATTTTGCTTTGTGTTTCTTGAGAGGGGTACGCGATGCACACGTCCGTTTCTTCTCATCCCTTCCGTTCTTTTGTCTACTCGTCCTTAAAAAGAGGCATAATTCCACACTTAACAAGCATTTATTGCTCTGACCAATAGTGTCATGGAGCAGCATATGCTAGAAAAGAAAAATTATGTCCATAAGCCGTACTCGGATCATGCCGTGGCACTTAAACAGACGTATCATTTCAGTATCAGTCGTGAGAAAGGTGGAACTTAACAACGGATAACAAGTGTAATTAGTACCACTTGTTGTGAAATCTGAAAACTATTTTAAAACAGGTACACACTTTATTAATAATATTCCATCTTCAGTTAGAATATTTTTCTTTTATTAATACTGCCCAGTGCGTTTCGAATCTACAAATCCATTTTCTGAGATTTTGTAAACGTAATGGGCACTAAGTCTGCTTCAATTTTTCACCTAACGCTAACAGATCGATATAGATTTAACGAGACGAGGTTAACGAGAGAACTTAAGTATCGTAACATGATCTGCGTTTGATCACATAATATTCGTCTTCTGCAGTGGTGAAAAACTTCCGTATTTGCAACTATATTGTGAATTATTTTGCATGTTTATGACAATACTACTTGATTCAAATGCCACATATTTAACCTACGTTACAGTGATGTGATGGAGTATTAAATTTCGAATTATTTCCGTTTACATAGATTGACAAAATAAAAAATTATGTAGATGAGTGAAATTTAATAATTTCGTTTTACATTTTACATCGTTATTAAGATACTAAGTGAAAAAGATACGCATTACAATTTACTGTTTATATTGCTGAGTGTGTAGTTTATGCCTTTTGTTATTGTAGCACGGTTAGTTAGGCATACAAATGAAATGAAACAAACTACTGCAAAGTAATAGTGATTCGAAAGTGTGTTGTTTCAGCCACAGACAGTTTGTATTTTCCTTAACATTGCATCACGGTGCGCCTTGAAGTAGACGCTCATCCTTTACAAATTATGCTGTACGCTGAGAAAAGATGATACTGTCAGTTTCCAACGTGTCAGCAACTTAGCAATTTGAAACAAAAACCCATGCAAGCGTAGCACATTAAATTACAAAAAAATGGTTCAAATGGTTCTGAGCACTATGGGACTTAACATCTGAGGTCATCAGTCCCCTAGAACTTAGAACTACTTAAACCTAACTAACCTAAGGACATCACACACATCCATGTCCGAGACAGGATTCGAACCTGTGACCGTAGTGATCGATCGGGTCCAGATTGAAGGGCCTAGAACCGCTCGGCCACACCGGCTGGCCATTAAATTACAGGTTCATCATACTGTAACTATGTAATTATAAATTTTTAACAAACTGAGAAAATAGAATGATCCTGTACATTTTACTTGCAATTGTGGAATCCACCAAGGATATTTCATCACGCTTGTACAATACTCCGTGCGTTTTCTGCTGCTTCCATATCTTCAGTCAATATTTTCAAGAGTGAGGTGTGTAAACGTAATTTTGACAGGAGCGCTAAAATGGCAGGATCGAACGTGTTGACGTATATGAATCGATATTTGCACCGTGGCAAACAACAAGAATGGTGCAAAATAAATAAATAAATCTGGAGATCAAGATCCTGTTCTTTTGCATCTGCTTCCAGTTAAATGGAAGGGACATGAGTTTACTTTCAGGATGTGATACTGTAAGGGGCAGTCAAATAAAAATGAGACAAGTGGAAAAATAAACTATTTACTATTTAAAAAGGTGATCACCGTAACTTTTTATATACTTATCCAAACATGAGACAAGATGAACAACACCTTCACGTAAAAATGTTTGCGGTACACAGGCGTACAGCTCTTCATCCGAAGGAAATCGACAGTCACGAACATCTTTCCTCAGGGTTCCAAAAATATGGAAATCGCATGGGGAGAGATCAGAACTGTACATAGGATGTGTAAGGGCTTTCCAGCGGAAGTTCTGCAGCGTAGTCGAAACAACAGGCACGCCAGCTCCTGGAAACTCATGATGACCTTTTTCTGTGATTGCAAGGACCCGATGCTCATTGACTTTATGTAACACGGCGCCAGAACTAGCGCATATCGGTACGGGGACACGTCGTAAAAACTGAAGCGCGCCATGAAGTAGAAACGCCCAGGAGTGTTAACGGGCGGTATCTTTCTGTTGGAGGATAATGCCCGCCCGCATGTTGCCAAGTTTGTTTCGGATACGTTGCAGAAGATGAGCTGGGACGCCCTTACAGGTTCTCCACACAGTCCCGATCTCTTACCACGTGATTTCCATACTTTGGGAGGCTTGAAGGAAGACATTGTGGCCGCTGATTTGCTTCGGACGGAGAGTTGCACACCTGGCTGCAATCATAGTTCCATAGGCAACTGCAAATATTTTTCCGCTAAGGCATTCACTGTCTTGTCTCACAATGGTATAAAAGTAGAAACGGTTATAGTGATTACATTACTTCTGAAATAATAAGCAGTTTACTTACTTTTGTCCGTCTGTCTCGTTTCCATTTGAGTGCTTCTAATGAAGTACTTAAGTCTGTTAAAGTGTTCCCTGCAGCCCAGCTGTATTAACACGTAGCACTTGGTTCACGAGCGATAGGATTCACGTAGTAAATTACGTGCAAAGCGAAAACCGTTTGAATGGCGAAAGTCGTCAAGAGCCGAAAGCACACAAGTCCTCATAAGTCCGTGGTAAAACAGTGACGGTATGCTGCTAATCTTAAGCCGCGCGACGATCAGCTCCATAGGTCAGCAGCCACTGGCTTGTTAGTGTTCGGCCGCGAGAGGTACAGAGCGCTGCGTAACTAGCGTGTGTATTCGGTGCCGTTTCCAGGCTGGCAGAGTATTACATCTGTCCCCAACAAGCCGTCTAGTTCCATACGCTGTGATACGGAATGGAGCGCAGCATATCTCCCGGTAGTCTACATACATTTTGAGACGGAACTGGTTGTTCCTCTTCATTGCTTTGCCTCATGAAGCGCTGTGTTTTTTACTATCGGTGACTCATTGGTCATCTTCATATTTTCGTTCAGGTACCGAGAGCCTCGATGGACACTACTATGTTTATTTATTTGTTGCCTTTTCCCATCCTCATTGCTGCTACCAGTTATGAAATGAGTGAGTGTTTTGGTCGTGCTTATGTGATTAGAGCAGCTGTAGTTCATTGATACCTGTTCAACTTGGGTTTTGTTGCCATCCCAATACTGCGCCTGCCATGACCTCAGAAAGGATGGACCATAGTCATCACGATGTATTATTTCTGCTTTTTCCAGAAGCACAAAACATTGCCTGCCCTGAGAGAGGGTGCCAGGGTTTGTTCTCCAGAACCGCTCCTCCCCCCGCGCCGAATCTTTGTTTATTTACGTTTATGATCGCCTGCCACTTTAAAGTATGCACACTACACGTAGGATCTCCTTATTGGAGAAAAATTATCATGCCAGTTTATTCGGTTAGCAGAGATGCGATCGGAACGAAGGTCAGCGTCACACGGGACCCCGCTTTACTGTGTGCATCTCCTTACATCTTTCAAACAAGAAAACCTTACATTAAAGGCTCTTGCATGTGTAATGGATAATAAATTTCGATTAAAATAACTATGTGATCGACATTTCAGTGAGTTTAATAGTAGGCCCATCCGCCAGCCAACGGTAATTCTTTCACGAGTTCTGTGTGTTCGCTGTGTTCTCTCTGTTATGGTCACAGATATGATAAAAAATTAACGGGAGTTTTTCAATGTCGCAGGCTTTATACATCCGATTTTCAGATTTTTTTCCTTGTTAGTATGCATGTTTCTGATGTATCTTGGTATTTTCAGCTGATTTGAATATTTAGTTTATTGCTCACAGTCAAAAAGGCTATACACGTTTTCAAGCGTTTGGCGAATTTTTATTTTCGAAAAGGATGGATCCAAGAATTTGTACAAGATTTTGTTTGAAAAATGCGCTAAAGTCCAGCGACGCTTATGAAACGTTGATTGTGGCTTTTGGTAAACCTGCTATGAATAAGACAAGAGTGGTATAAACACTTCAACGACGGTCGATGGTTCAAATGGCTCTGAGCACTATGGGACTTAACAGCTGTGGTCATCAGTCCCCTAGAACTTAGAACTACTTAAACCTAACTAACCTAAGGACATCACACACATCCATGCCCGAGGCAGGATTCGAACCTGCGACCGTAGCAGTCGCGCGGTTCCGGACTGCGCGCCTAGAACCGCGAGACCACCGCGGCCGGCAACGACGGTCGAGAAGACGTTGAAGACGACGACCGATTTGGACACCCTAGCACATCAATTACTGACGACAATGTGAAAGGAGTAAAGAAAATAGTTCTGGAAAATAGCCCAACCAACATTAGAGTGGTTGCTGATGATGTCGACGTATCCTCTGGATAATGGCAAGCAATTTTTCGAATGTTTTAGGCATGAAATGTGCAGCAGCAAAGTTTGTTCTGAAATTGCTGAATTTCGACCAAAACCGACATCGCATGGGCATTGCCCAGAAATTGCCAAATGAATTCGACAATGATCCATAACTTCTAAAGAAGGCTATAACAGATGTCGGAACATGGGTATACGGCTATGACGTGGAAACCAAGGTCTAATCGTCCCAATGGAAAATGCCCGAAAAACCAAGAACGAAAAAAATCCGACAAGTTCGATCACATGTGAAGGTTCTTCTCACAGTTTTCTTATAATGCACTATCCCATTGTAATCTGAGTTCCTGCCTTATGGTCGTATACTCAATAAGGAACACTACCTGGAAGTTATGCGCCGTTTGCGTGAAGCAGTCCGAAGAAACCGACGAGAACTGTGGCAAAATCAATTGTAGAAACTGCATCACGATAATGCTACCGCTCATACCTCGATGCTTGTTAGTGATTTTTTCAAATGGTTCAAGTGGCTCTGAGCACTATGGGACTTACCATCTATGGTCATCAGTCCCCTAGAACTTAGAACTAGTTAAACCTAACTAACCTAAGGACAGCACATAACACCCAGTCATCACGAGGCAGAGAAAATCCCTGACCCCGCCGGGAATCGAACCCGGGGACCCGGGCGTGGGACGCGAGAACGCTACCGCACGACCACGATTTGCGGGCAGTGATTTTTTGGCAGCCACCGTATTCGCCGGACATGCCATCCTCCCCCCCCCCCTCCCACCCTGAAACTTCCTTCTATAGCCGGCCGGAGTGGCCGAGCGGTTCTAGGCGCTACAGTCTGCAACCGCGCGACCGATACGGTCGCAAGTTCGAATCCTGCCTCGGGTATGGATGTGTGTGATGTCCTTAGGTTAGTTAGGCTTAAGTAGATCTAAGTTCTAGGGGACTGATGACCTCAGAAGTTAAGTCCCATAGTGCTCAGAGCCATTTGAGCCTTCCTTCTATTCCCCAAGGCTGAAGAGAACCATGAAGGGGCGTCGTTTTGCCACCGCTGATGAGGTAAAAACAGAATCACTGAAGAGGCTGAACACCACAATGAAAATTGAGTTCCAAAAGTGCTTCCAAGATTGGAAAACGCGCTGGGGCAAGCGTATTGTACCAGAAGGGTATTTATGAATAAATAGAGATTCTTGAAGAAAAACAAAAATTCCCGCTACTTTTTGATCACACCTCGCAATGTGCAGAGCCTTATCAAGCGTGGCTGGCTGCACGCTGACAAAACTACATATGCATCTATATCCACTCTCTGCAATACGACTGTGAAGAGCGTGGCAGAGGGTGCTTCTCATTGTGCTAAGCATTAGGGCTTCTTTATGCTTCATTCATGTATGAAGCTCGGGAATAATGAATGTTTAAATGCCTCTGTGTGTGCTTTAATGAGTCTAACCTTGTCCTCCGCTCCCCGCGCGATATATACGTAGGGGGTTGTAGCATATTCTTAGATTCATCATTTAATGCAGGTTCTTGAAACTTTGTAAGTTGGCTTTCTATGGAAAGCTCGCGTCTATCTTCAAGAGTCAGTTCAGTTTCAACAGTATCTCTGTGACACTCTCCCAAGGGTCAAGCTAACCCGTGACCATTCGTGCTACCCTTCTCTATTTACGATCAATATCCTCTGTCAGTCCTGATTGGTGCGGGTCCCAAACACTTGGGCAATATTCTAGGATACGTCGCTCGAGTAGTTTGTAAGCATTCTCGTGTGTGAGCTGTTTGCATTTCCCTAGTATTCTACCAACAAGCCGAAGTTTGCTACAACTCAGCCTCTGTGATCGTTCGTTTCGTATCCCTACAGTTGATTTTATACTCATAGGATTTACGGTACTAGATTCTGCGTTTTGTGAAACATACAGTTTTACATTTTTGAACGTTTATAGGAAGTTGCCATCTTATTAAACCTGAAATCTTATTAAACCTGAAATCTCTATCATGAACTTATTTTATTCGAGCTATATCTGAGCAGATACAGTTCCAGTTCATTACCAAGAACAGAGGATCAAACAAAATCTGAATCTGTGATCTGAGGCTTACCAGCTTACATGCTGCTCCAATGGTTCTCGGCTCTACTGATGGATCCCATCGTCAAAGGTCCACGATATTTCGTCCATCAGATCTGGCAATATACTCGAGAGCCCTGGAAGCAGTATTGGAATCAATCGCATTGGTAAAACGTTCATGCTGTGGTTCCCAGCCTTTTTTGGTTCGCGCCGTCATTAATATTTTACGGCAGAGTTTTTCCACGGGTGGTCGCTCATGTCGGCACCAACGATGTGTGTCGCTATGGATCGGAGGAAATCCTCTCTGGCTTCTGGCGGCTATCTGATTGGTAAAGACTGCCAGTCTCGCTAGCGGGATGAAAACAGAGCTCACCATCTGCAGCATCGTCGACAGGACTGACTGCGGCCCTTTGGTACAGAGCCGAGTGGAGGGTCTGAATCAGAGGCTGAGACGGTTCTGCGACCGTGTGGGCTGCAGATTCCTCGACTTGCGCCATAGGGTGGTGGGGTTTCGGTTTCCGCTACACACAGCAGGCGGCTACACGGGTAGCAGGGGTTGTGTGGCGTGGACTGAGCGGTTTTTTAAGTTAGATGGCCTCGGGCAAGTACAGAAAGGGCAACAGCCTCAAAGGGTTCGGGGCAAAGTCAGGACATGCTGGGGCCAAGCAGCAATCGGTATTGTAATTGTGAACTGTCGAAGCTGCGTTGGTAAAGTACCGGAACTTCAAGCGATGATAGAAAGCACCGAAGCTGAAATCGTTATACGTACGGAAAGCTGGCTGAAGCCAGAGATAAATCCTGCCGAAATTTTTACAAACGCACAGACGGTGTTTAGAAAGGATAGATTGCATGCAACCGGTGGTGGCGTGTTTGTCGCTGTTAGTAGTAGTTTATCCTGTAGTAAAATAGAAGTGGATACTTCCTGTGAATTATTATGGGTGGAGGTTATACTCAACAACCGAGCTAGGTTAATAATTGGCTCCTTTTACAGACCTCCCGACTCAGAAGCATTAGTGGCAGAACAACTGAGAGAAAATATGGAATACGTTTCACATAACTTTCCTCAGCATGTTATAGTCTTAGGTAGATATTTCAATTTACCAGCATCGAGTGACATTATACTGAGTGCACTATCCGAAAATTACCTCGAGCAATTAAACAGAGAACCGACTGTGGAGATAACATCTTGGACCTGCTGATAACAAACAGACCCGAACTTTTCGACTCCGTAAGCGCAGAACAGGGAATCAATGATCATAAGGCCGTTGCAGCATCCCTGAATATGGAAGTAAACAGGAATATAAAAAAAGGGAGGATGGTTTATCTCTTTAGCAAGAGTAATAGAAGGCAGATTTCTGACTACCTAACAGATCAAAACGAAAATTTCTGTTCCGACACTGACAATGTTGAGTGTTTATGGAAAAAGTTTAAGGCAATCGTAAAATGCGTTTTAGACAGGTACGTGCAGAGTAAAACTGTGAGGGACGGGTAAAAACCACCGTGGTTCAACAACAAAGTTAGGAAAATACTGCGAAAGCAAAGAGAGTTTCACTGCAAATTTAAACGCAGCCAAAACCTCTCAGACAAACAGAAGCTAAACGATGTCAAAGTTAGCGTAAGGAGGGCTATGCGTGAAGCGTTCAGTGAATTCTAAAGTAAAACTCTATGTACCGACTTGACAGAAAATTCTAGGAAGTTCTGGTCTTACGTTAAATCAGTAAGTGGATCGAAACAGCGTATCCAGACACTCTGGGATGATAATGGCATTGAAACAGAGGATGACACGCGTAAAGCTGAAATACTAAACACCTTTTTCCAAAGCAGTTTCACAGAGGAATACCGCAATGCAGTTCCTTCCCTAAATCCTCGCACAAACGAAAAAATGGCTGACATCGAAATAAGTGTCCAAGGATTAGAAAAGCAACTGAAATCACTCAACAGAAGAAATTCCACTGGACCTGACGGGATACCAATTCGATTCTACACAGAGTACGCGAAAGAACTTGTCCCCCTTCTAACAGCCGTGTACTGCAAGTCTCTAGAGGAACGGAAGGTCCAAATGATTGGAAAAGAGCACAGATAGTTCCAGTTATCAAGAAGGGTCGTGGAGCAGATGCGCAAAACTACTGGCCTATATCTCTGACATCTATTTGTTGTAGAATTTTAGAACATGTTTTTTGCTCGCGTATCATGTCATTTCTGGAAACCCAGCATCTGCTCTATAGGAATCAACATGGATTCCGGAAACAGCGATCGTGTGAGACCCAACTCGCTTTTTTTGTTCATGAGATCCAGAAAATATTAGATACAGGCTCCCAGGTAGATGCCATTTTCCTTGACTTCCGGAAGGCGTTCGATACAGTTCCGCACTGTCGCCTGATAAACAAAGTAAGAGCCTGCGGAATATCAGACCAGCTGTGTGGCTGGATTGAAGAGTTTTTATCAAACAGAACACAGCATGTCGTTCTCAATAGAGAGACGTCTACAGACGTTAAAGTAACCTCTGGCGTGCCACAGGGGAGTGTTATGGGACCATTGCTTTTCACAATATATATAAATGACCTAGTAGATAGTGTCGGAAGTTCCATGCGGCTTTTCGCGGATGATGCTGTAGTATACAGAGAAGTTGCAGCCTTAGAAAATTGCAGCGAAATGCAGGAAGATCTGCAGCGGATAGGCACTTGGTGCAGGGAGTGGCAACTGACCCTTAACATAGACAAATGTAATATGTTGCGAATACATAGAAAGAAGAATCCTTTATTGTATGATTATATGATAGCGGAACAAACACTGGTAGCAGTTACTTCTGTAAAATATCTGGGAATATGTGTACGGAACGATTTGAAGTGGAATTATCATATAAAATTAATTGTTGGTAAGGCGGGTGCCAGGTTGAGATTCATTGGGAGAGTCCTTAGAAAGTGTAGTCCATCAACAAAGGAGGTGGCTTTCAAAACACTCGTTCGACCTATACTTGAGTATTGCTCGTCAGTGTGGGATCCGTACCAGGTCGGGATGACTTGCGGAGTATAAATGTAAATGTAGATGTAGATGTAGTCTAAGTCATAACGTTCTCTGCCAATAACATGACAAATACCAACAATACACAATCACCTGTGATGTACTCACGGTGCTAAAACATTTAGGTTCGCCAGATTTTGCCATAAAAATGCCGAGTTTGAGAATATAGTAGTCAGTAAGTTAGCATTTTCGTTCAGCGATGTTTTATGGGTATTCACATTGATGATAATGGACAACTGTTCGAAATTAGGTCGAAATACATTCGCTGAATGCGAAAAAATTGGAGTAAGCTGTATTAGGCAGAGATGTTCTGCCTGTTAGTGATGTACGAAAATTTGTGCCGGACCGGAACTCGAACCCGGGTCTCCCGCTTATCGCACGCATAAGGCAACAGCTCGCGATAAGCGGGAGATTCATACTTAATACAGATGATGCCAAGTTGTTCGTATTCAGCGAATTTCTTTCGATTTTACTGAATAATCTTCAAGGCAACTCCTGGCTTGGGCAAAGACTATTCGTTGCACAAAAAAAAGTAATTAGGTTTATGTGTGGTTTTCACACACGTATATCTTCCATGCATCTATTTAAGTAGCTGGGAATATTAACCACAGCCTCACAGTATATTTATTCACCTATGAAATTCGTTATTAACAGTCTAAATTTGAGAGTAATAGAGAGATTTACAAAGACAGCATTAAAAAGAAAAAGAAATTGCATTCCCCTTTAAAGAATCTAGCTTTGGCACAGAAAGAAGGGAAACGTATGCAGCTATTAAACTCTCTGGCAATCTAGTCACGGAAATAAAATGTCTGACTCATAGCAGAAGTGTCTGAAATAAGTAGTAATTTTTTTACATAATAAAGCCCAAAAGCCATATAAATATTCTTCCGCCCAATAGGTGTGTGTGTGTGTGTGTGTGTGTGTGTGTGTGTGTGTGTGTGTGTGTGTGTGTGTGTGTGAAATGATCCAAAATTAGTTACATGTTCCTCAGATCATTACCGATTGTTTTATCGAAGTGATGTGGAACGAGTCAGTTAACATGATATGTATTGGTGATTAGTGTTAAGATTAATGAACGCTGTTTTTTAGTCCTACTCATGTAACTATACTTTTTCTACAAGCTACCAGTTTTAAATAGAAATTCGTCCATGGAATAAGAGCTGCCCAGTAGAAATGATTTTGCTGCACGTCATACATTTTATGTTTTTCGGGAAGTAACCGAAAATTTTTGTTTCTGTAGAGTGAATTCCTTTCTGAGTCACTGGCAGCTTTAACAGAGGGTAATAAAGGTCATTTTGCGTCAAATGTTGTAGGTATGGACGTCACTATTCTTCACAAATTGCAGTGGTATTTCGTTAGGGAATATACAGGTCGATTCAGGAGGAGTCCCGCGTATAAGCACGACATTGCAGTGCCTGTGTAGTGAAGAAGTAAGATTACTTCTTCAAACACAGGCACTGCAAAGTCGTGCTTGGTACTTCTTCACATGTGTGCATGCCCAAAGGAACACTGCATCGTATTTCTTCAAGTGCGTGCATGTCTGAAGGAACACTGCACCTTACTTCTTCACAGCACAGGCACTCCAATCTGCTACGGTCGCAGGTTCGAATCCTGCCTCGGGCATGGGTGTGTGTGAAGTCCTTAGGTTAGTTAGGTTTAAGTAGTTCTAAGTTCTAGGGGACTTATGACCTAAGATGTTGAGTCCCATAGTGCTCAGAGCCATTTGAACCATTTGAACAGGCACTCCAATGCTGTATTTAGAGGCTGATATCGGGCCTGGCTCTTGCAAATAAAATGTTTCCCCTGTATGCGAATAACATTAACGGGATGCATGATTACAGGTATGACATAGGACGACGACATACGTAAGTTTGGGTCTGGCTGTGGGTGGTGCTTAGATAGCCAAGGCGAAGGCGACCGCTACCGATAAGTGGGAAATCTAGGTTCGAGCCCCAGTGTGGTACAAATTTTCAGTGTCGTTCGTCAGTTCCACGGCTGATGGTTGCCTATATTCGCGACGGGGAATACTTTTCATGTATTTCATAGTGGATGTAGTTGCCGCAGTGCCCGTTTCTTTGGATACGCATTCATGTCGGAAGCAACATTGCATCGTAATCCGGAATAACACAGGCACTGCAATATTGTACTGTATTGTGTCTTCTAATGAATTGTCTGTGCGACTGGTCCCGGCGGAGGTTCGATTCCTCCCTTGGGCATGGATGTGTGTGTTTCTCCTTAGGATAATTTAGTTTAAGTAGTGTGTAAGCTTAGGGACTGATGGCCTCAGCAGTTAAGTCCCATAAGATTTCACACACATTTGAACATTTTTCTAATGAATTGCGCAGCCAACTTCCCGACGTTGGGCGGAAGTAAACACGAAAATGTCAACACCACACAGATATTCACTGAAGTTTTAGATCGCGGAAGACACGAATGGAGTGAGAACTAACATAAGACGATATTTGTAACAACAATAGTAAAGACACTATCTAGAAATAACGGAAAAGCACTGTAATGTATCCACAACAACACTTAGCATTCCGCACTGATTGTGCTTATCTCAGAGTACTTAGAGCATGCTACTGGCCGCCACGATTGTCAACCTTCGAGCTGTGTCCGGGCTCGGTAATGCAGAAATGACTACTAGATGACATGAGAGGCGGACCCGTCAATATAAAAAGATGTGGGGAGAATTGTGTTGTCAGCAGAGAAACTGTAACAGCAGACTGGCTTCAAATGTGGACTACCCATTGTTTATCAACTGAGAAAAAACGGTTCAAATGGCTCTAACCACTATGGGACTTAACATCTGAGGTCATCAGTCTCCTAGACTTAGAACTACTTAAACCTAACTAACCTAAGGACATCACACAAATCCATGCCCGAGGGAGGATTCGAAGCTGCGACCGTAGCAGCAGCGCGGTTCCGGATTGAAGCGCCTAGAACCGCTCGTCCACAGCGGCCGGCTTATCACCTGAGACGTTTCAAGCTTTCTAAAGCCGCCTTTGTCGTCGATGATGTGTCTGTGACCAGGAGTCCAGCTGGTCCTATGGTTGTGCGTAGAGAGTTAAAAAGGATGGGGTAAAATAGTAGAGCAGCTACTGATAGCCACACGTTTCTGTAATCAGTGTTAAGTGACGCTTGATGTGGTGCAAGGAGCAACGACACTGGACAGTGGCTGACTGGAAAAAAATGATGTGGAGTGAAGAATCATGCTGTATCCTGGGGTATTCCGATGGAAGGGCTTGGGTCCGGCGAATGCTTGGAGACTGTTAACTGCCATCATGTGTAGTGAAATCAGTGAAGTAAGGAGGAGGTGGTATTGCGAAATAGGGTTAATTTTCGTGTTTAGGGTTTGTTCCCCTTTTTGCGCTTAATAAAACAGTATATGAACACATTTTAGAGTATTGTGTAATATTACAGTAGAGGAACTGTTCGGAGACGTTAACTGCTTGTATCAACATGACAGTACACCAAGCCGTAAGACAGCATCCGTGAGGCAATGGTCTGTGGACAATAACGTTTCTGAAATGGAGTGGTCTGTCCAGAGTCCCGGCCTGATACCAATGGAATACCTCTGGATGAGTTAGAACGTTTAATATCACTGCCATCTCTGGTTTTGCCTCTTAAGGAAACGAACATTCAGACAAACCATTGAAAGTGTCCCCAGCAGAAATGAAGCTGTCATGGAGACAAAAGTTGGACACACCCCATTCTGATGTCCACCGATAGGTGACCGGATACTTTCGATCAGATAGTGTAATCCCTTTATAACAGACAAGGCAAGGTAGAAGGAAGGCGACAATGTAACATCTCCAATACGCAATCTGGTGTTCTAACCAACCTTCCAGTCATGGGCTACATTAAAATAAAAATAATCAATGAAAATCTCTCAAGCAGCTCGCTCGGAGCCGGGTCTCGTCAACACTTTAATTTGTTATTGCAACATTATTTTCCCGTTCAAATATTTGTTGGCCGATAGTGTGGACTTGTAGCTGTATGTGGCAGTGTAAAATAATAAAGACGATGACTTGCTCCTCTTATATGGGAAAGAGCGCACAACCTTGCTGAAATTGCCCATCTATTAAATCCGCTCCTTACTTACCAACCGTCAAGAAATGACACTGTAACATGCATTCTCTATCTTATTTAGTTGGACGCAAACAGCCTGGAAGGCATTAGTGTCGGACAGGTGTTCGCACAGAGGAAGGGCTAGTAAAGTACTCGACATGATGGTAGCAGTCTTCTGCTCTCGAGTGGCCAGCCACTCACTGACATATTGACCCTTCATTTCTTGGCACTCGTTACAACGATGTTAATTGCTCCCTGCTGTAGGATTTGGCTCCCCCAGCCTCAACACCACCGCGGCTTAATTGTCGGGCACTGCGCGAGACCTCACGGCTCATCACGGGCGCTACATCCCGTGTGCTTGCTGATTTATCCGCCCAAATTATACGCCGGCAGTAACGCATCACAGCGTAATGGGCGACAGGCCGCAGATCAACACTGGCCCCCCACCCCCTCGCTGATACAAACGCATCAAGTGGCAGACTTTCCGGCGCGGTGTGCCGATGCTGCGGTAACAACCACCGGAGATGGCCGGTAATAGGCCACCGCTTGGACACGCCTGCCATCTGTCGCCGGAAGCGGCAGCTGGCGCCGGGGACTTGCGGCTACGGATTGAGCACGAAACAAATTATTCTACCTCTGTTAGTTCACGTGTGGTAAGCCTGATGTTTTAATTGTCACCTCGTTTTTTTGTTTTTGTTTTTATTTATTTATTTATTTACTTTTTTTTAGCTACATGACTGTAGACTTGTTACACATCGGTATCTTCGCGCCACACTGCCTTAATACTCCGCCAGAGCCCGTGATAAGTTTCAATCCGGCTCGCGAAAGAAATTCTTGGGACAGAGACTGTTATAGAAACAACCCATGCCTATGCGATCAGTCATCGCAGGTACTTTTGGACATGTTTGCTAATGTGATTGTGGGTATTAACACACTAAATTTCGAACACTCGAATAAGCTACCTGTAGTTAAAAATCGCAAAGTTACTCCTAATTAATATTAGAAAGGAAAACAATTCCTGATGTTCTGTAGCCGGCCGCTGTGGCCGAGCGGTTCTTAGGCGCTTCAGTCTGGAACCGCGCGACCGCTAAGGTCGCAGGTTCGAATCCTGCCTCCGGCATGGATGTGTGTGATGTCCTTAGGTTAGTTAGATTTAAGTAGTTCTAAGTTCTAGGGGACTGATGACCTCAGAAGTTATGTCCCATTGTGCTCAGAGCCATTTGAACCATTTTTGATGTTCTGTGAAATTACATTCATTTATTCACAAAACGGCTTTTGGCTTCTCAGGTGACTTCGGGTGACAGTTGGATACATTACTACGGTATTTAAACTCACAACATAAGAAAATTCAATTTACAATAGAGATGGGAGGCTCTTCTATACATTTCTTGGACGGTAATATACACTCCTGGAAATTGAAATAAGAACACCGTGAATTCATTGTCCCAGGAAGGGGAAACTTTATTGACACATTCCTGGGGTCAGATACATCACATGATCACACTGACAGAACCACAGGCACATAGACACAGGCAACAGAGCATGCACAATGTCGGCACTAGTACAGTGTATATCCACCTTTCGCAGCAATGCAGGCTGCTATTCTCCCATGGAGACGATCGTAGAGATGCTGGATGTAGTCCGGTGGAACGGCTTGCCATGCCATTTCCACCTGGCGCCTCAGTTGGACCAGCGTTCGTGCTGGACGTGCAGACCGCGTGAGACGACGCTTCATCCAGTCCCAAACATGCTCAATGGGGGACAGATCCGGAGATCTTGCTGGCCAGGGTAGTTGACTTACACCTTCTAGAGCACGTTGGGTGGCACGGGATACATGCGGACGTGCATTGTCCTGTTGGAACAGCAAGTTCCCTTGCCGGTCTAGGAATGGTAGAACGATGGGTTCGATGACGGTTTGGATGTACCGTGCACTATTCAGTGTCCCCTCGACGATCACCAGTGGTGTACGGCCAGTGTAGGAGATCGCTCCCCACACCATGATGCCGGGTGTTGGCCCTGTGTGCCTCGGTCGTATGCAGTCCTGATTGTGGCGCTCACCTGCACGGCGCCAAACACGCATACGACCATTACTGGCACCAAGGCAGAAGCGACTGTCATCGCTGAAGACGACACGTCTCCATTCGTCCCTCCATTCACGCCTGTCGCGACACCACTGGAGGCGGGCTGCACGATGTTGGGGCGTGAGCGGAAGACGGCCTAACGGTGTGCGGGACCGTAGCCCAGCTTCATGGAGACGGTTGCGAATGGTCCTCGCCGATACCCCAGGAGCAACAGTGTCCCTAATTTGCTGGGAAGTGGCGGTGCGGTCCCCTACGGCACTGCGTAGGATCCTACGGTCTTGGCGTGCATCCGTGCGTCGCTGCGGTCCGGTCCCAGGTCGGCGGGCACGTGCACCTTCCGCCGACCACTGGCGACAACATCGATGTACTGTGGAGACCTCACGCCCCACGTGTTGAGCAATTCGGCGGTACGTCCACCCGGCCTCCCGCATGCCCACTATACGCCCTCGCTCAAAGTCCGTCAACTGCACATACGGTTCATGTCGACGCTGTCGCGGCATGCTACCAGTGTTAAAGACTGCGATGGAGCTCCGTATACCACGGCAAACTGGCTGACACTGACGGCGGCGGTGCACAAATGCTGCGCAGCTAGCGCCATTCGACGGCCAACACCGCGGTTCCTGGTGTGGCCGCTGTGCCGTGCGTGTGATCATTGCTTGTACAGCCCTCTCGCAGTGTCCGGAGCAAGTATGGTGGGTATGACACACCGGTGTCAATATGTTCTTTTTTCCATTTCCAGGAGTGTAGATACTAGTACAAGAAAACACAAATTTAGCACTTACAGAAAAACCACAGCTACTGATACAGTAATCCCTGTAAGTTCCCAGTATCCACACAGTCACAAATATGCAGCTTTCCAGTCAATGGTGCATCGCCTCATATCTGTTCCATTATCCAAATCAGCCTTTCAAACAGAACTACAAACGGTCGAACAAACTGCCTCCAGCAGTGGCTATTGCACTTCTGTGGTGGATAATACTCTGCGGAAAAAAATAAATTAAATAACACCACTTCAGTACACTGAACAACAGCTACTCAATAGTTCCAAAGCCTGATGCAAAATACCATATTTCAGAAACATTTCAGACACTCTTTCAAAAACGTTAAATCTCGCAACTAAAACTTCAATTTTATATTAGTAACACATCAAAATTTTTATTCAGTGTTAACGACAAACTGCAACACTTGACATAGAGTGGTGTATATAAAATCACTTGCAAGCAGTGTGTAAAGGTGTGTATTGGACAGGCAGCAGACTGTGGAACTTAGGCTACGTGAATATCAGAGATGCTGGCTATTAACGAAGAAAGATTCGACCTTTGCTGATCATCTTTTAGCAGAAAACCATTCGTATGATGCAGAACGTGAAGTTTTACGTTCTGTCAAAAAGCAAGCAGAAAGATGACCCTACTGCAAATGCTGAAAATCAACAAACACATGGCACAGAATGCCTGCCAAATATTAAACAATCAGCTTCAATTTTCTTTTTCTCCTTTGTTAAATTAAATTTTTGTTACAAATACTAAATTCAAACTGTAACTTCATTTTATTTCTCATCATTTGTTTTATGTATCTCTACATAAAAACTTCGTTTACCACCACATTTTTTACTTAATCTAATTATTGTAATATTTTCCTACGTAAACTGTCACTTCTGTATCTTCCGTCCGAATAATACCTGTGTACATCGCACATCATTTTCATCTGTGTTTGCGACATTCAGTTTTCACCTGAAAATGACCTGAGAAGCCAAAAACCGGTCCCTGAACACATAAATATAATTTTGAGAACATTAGGAAGTGTTTTCCTTTTCAACATTATTAACATGTTCTGTCAAGCAATGACGAAAAATTCAGTTCATATTACCCCCAATTCATTGTTGACTGGAATGGCCTACCTCATTTCCATCTTTTGTTTTTCTATCACTTCTCGTATTAACATTAATAGATAGTTCTTATTCGTTGTCATAGTATTAGAACACTGCAACTGTTGAAACTGGAGGTAATTTATAATGAATTAGCTGCGACTAGTTGCTTTTATAGAAGCACACGTTTCCAAGATGACACTGCAAGATGCCGGCCATCTGTAATGCTATATTTCATGTTGTATATCCATCAAGAAAAGAACGATAAATTCAATAGTATGGTGCAAGATTGTCTTTAGTGCCATAAAACATCTTTCCTCGTCGCAATATTGAGAGTTTTATAGCCAAATATCGTGTTTGGGAAACAGTCAACTTGGTGACATCTGACCGTCTAATTGTTATCGTTAATGCAAAAAGTCAGCTTTGCATGAAAATAGCAAAGACAACTGAACTTCATTAAAAAATGTAGAATGCAAGCTTCAGTGACGTATGTAGCAATTTCAACACAATGGCGTGGTGATAGCGCGCCATCGTTGCTTCGCCAGACCAACCGTATTCCAACCAATGTAACAGGCTGAAAAATACATAAGAGTTTATATTAGTTGAATGCGGTTTTACATCCAACTCTACTAAATAAAACAATGCGTTTTAAGCACTTCGTTATTATTATTCATAAAATTACGCTAGCAAAATATGAGGACCTTGCATGTGGAAGCTAGAGGAAGAGAAAGACAATAGTCTTTTTAAGACAAGAGAGAAACGAAATTCTGATCGATAGTAGAATGCGCATTAGATGTAAAACTTCGACAGCTATTAAATACTTGACAAGCACCCGGTTTACATGGGGCCCCCACAACCGGATTTCGTAAACCGATTTCCCAATACCGCTTCTGGGTGGTCATGTAGACACTTCAAAATCTATATATGAAGATAGTAACTGTTCTCGAAAGAACAGATACTATTGATGACCGTGCAGTTTCTCTGAACAGCTGCCGACAAGTGGTGTTGATACACTTCGGTGGCTCAGATTGATAGAGCGTCTGCCATGTAAGCAGGAGATCCCAGGTTCGAGTCCCGGTCGGGGCACACATTTTCAGCTGTCCCCATCGAAGTATATCAACAACATCTGTCGGCAGCTGTGAGTTTCAATTAATTATGATTTACTTCGAAATCTATTCTGAAAATCCGCTTCTGGTTGCCGGTTTCCCAATTCCGCAATCGATTTTCGCTCCCACGTAAACGCAACCAGTTTTGAAACGTGCTTGAGCTTTCAGGTTTCGTGTTGTTTTTACAAATTTTCGGCGAATATGGACAGAGTGTCTTTTTGTACGGTGAAGGCTGGCTCTGAGCGCTATGGGACTTAATATCTGAAGTCATCAGTTCCCGTAGAACTTAGAACTACTTAAACCTAACTAACCCAAGGACACCACACACATCCATCCCCGAGGCAGGATTCGAACCTGCGACCGTAGCGGTCGCGCGGTTCCAGAATGAAGCGCCTAGAACCGCTCGGCCACAACGGCCGGTGTACAGTGAAGGATAAGCAGAAATATTAGACGGAAGCTGTTTACTCCTATTCTAATTGAAGCTAAATAGCGATTGTGCTCACTAAATCACAAACTGTAACACCTGTTTTCCAGGCGCCATATTTAACTGCACTAGCAAATCAGCTTCAGGCCATCACATGTAAACGTGACAGCCAAGAGCGGTTTCCGAAATTCGGTTTTCGTCTTCCGGAAGATGTGTCGTAGTGATTGTGTCATAATGATGCGCTACACATTCCGTCATCAGATGTTTACATTTATTTAAATGTCGTGAACGAAGTTTCTTTATTAATGGCGTTGCAAAATTTTGCAACGGAAGTTTTTAAGACAGCTGTCGTAAATTGTCGCAAGTGAAGAAACGACATGTTAATAAGCATAAACATCAATAGATGGGGTGAACGTAAATTGAACTTACTCTCGAAATAGAAAGTTTGTTGAGGCATAATTTTCTAGCGTGGCGTGTCAGGAAAATGGTACCATTCGTGGCAGTGTGTCCATGACAACGTTTCGCTTTTAAGCACTAGGAGCGTTGCTGTCGCGTCAAGTGACGAGGCGGTCTCCGAGCGTAAGGAAGTATGTGAATCAGACTGCCTGTTGTACACTAAGGCGACAAAAGTCATAGGATACCTCCTAATACTGTGTTGGGCCTCCTTTTGCCCCGTGTAGTGCAGCAACTCTGCTACGGCGTGAAGCCAAGCGCCAGCACGCCAGTCGGGAACGATAGATAAGAGATGACTGTGAGGAGAGGTCAGCCAATTGCACACTGAACGGACCTCCCTCCAGGACGAGAACGCGACAGCAACGGCCGCTATGTGGAGAGGACATAAGCGCCGCGACCGACTGGCGACGCCCCACTTGAATAGTAACTTCAAGATTCGCGAGTTCTTTAGCAACATCGACACTGGTTACTATGGTTGCAATCTCTATGTAGCACAGACTTGGAATTTTTTATACTGAAGAAGATTGCTTATTTTGTATGTCGCCCTTGGCTTGCGACACTTCTGTGTAATTGTCAAAGTTAACTATTATCACTTAATTTTTGTAATAGAACTCATTAATACGATTTGTTGGAATGTTTGTCTGGCGAACCCAGTAAGCGGGTTTACTAGACACCACGAGGACGAGCAAGGGAACATGATAAACGCGACGTAGCATACATTCAAAAAGTCGTTGGAAGTCTCTTGCAGAAATATGGAGCCATGCTTCATCTATATCTGTTCTTAACCCTTTCTGCGTCTGCGATTCCAAATGACATCATTAAGTATTCCTGGCTTTTTTGAGCTTCCCAATGCATCGATGATACTGTTTGGCATTGCTTCACGTAGTTCCAAGTTTGGCCAACAGATCACAGTGGCGTTTGCTTTCATGACCCGCCGTTTGAAGTGCAGAACAGAGAAGTGTCGTGAGTTGCGCTACTGCAATTTTGAGTGAACAATAACTGCTGTGTTTAGTTTTGTTCTGTGTATACTGAAATTCTTGGTTATGGAACCAACTTTACGTAGTTCCTCAAGGACAAAGGAAAGAAATACGGCATGTTTACAATACAGTTATGTACGCATTGTTTGAGTAATTATTACGTAATTTCTAATGATGCCATTTGGAATCATTATTTTATTTATTAAGCAATAGCTTCAAAAGAACTTTTGCAATGGGTATGGCATACGTACAACATATACAGTAAATATTCATCACAAAAAAAATTTTCCCCAATTTTTTTCTAAATGTGACGCACAAAGGGTTAATTGCTGTGGTGTCACCGCCAGACACCACACTTGCTAGGTGGTAGCTTAAATCGGCCGCCGTCCATTAGTACATGTCGGACCCGCGTGTCGCCACTGTCAGGATCGCAGACCGAGCGCCACCACAAGGCAGGTCTCGAGATACGGACTAGCACTCGCCCCAGTTGTACGACGACTTTGCTAGCGACTACACTGACGAAGCCTTTCTCTCATTTGCCGAGAGACAGTTAGAATAGCCTTCGGCTAAGTCCATGGCTACGACCTAGCAAGGCGCCATTTGTAACATTGCATGTACCTCAAGATAGAGTCTCACTTGTATCATCAAGAATGCTGTATACCAAAGGACGATATAAAAGTTAAGTGTTCTAGTAGCTACGTTCTTTTCATTATCACATTCATTACGAATCCTGTTTCAGACCTCTATCTAGCCTACGTGAGATTACGCGTGCCTTTCGGCTACTTCAGTGTGGCGTAGCTGTCTTGTTACGCCACAACAATTGCGAAAGTGTTGCCGGTGCAGGATTTTGTGCACGGACTGACCTCTCGATTATGTTCCTTAAATGTTCGGTGTGTGATCAAATCAGACGCTAGAATTGTCTACCAAACGAATCGCGAACAGCTGTGGCTCGATGATACGCCTTATTGTCAATCACAAAAATTCCGTCGTTGTTTGGGGTGATGAAGTCCGTTAATGGCTACCAATAGTCTTCAACAATTTCCAGTCAACAGTCGCTTCAGTTGGATCGGAGAATGCAGTCCACTTCATGTAAACACAGTCCACTCCATTACGCAGCCACCACTATCTTGCACAGTGCCTTGTCGAGAACTTGGGTCCATGGCTTCATAGGGTCACCGCCACATACTCACCTACCATAGACGGAATCATCTGACCAGATGGCGGTTACCCAGTCGTCTAGGGTCCAGCCGATATGATCACGAGCCCAGGAGAGGTGCTGCAGGCGGTGTCGTGCTGTTAGCTAAGGCACTCGCGTCCGTCGTTTGCTGCCACACCCCATAAACGCCAAATTTCGCAGCACTGTCGTAGCAGAAACGTTTTTCGTACGTCCCACATCGATTTCTAAGGTTATTTCACGTAGTGTTGCTTGTCTGTTGGCACTGACAACTCTACGTAAACGCCGCTGCTCTCGGTCGTTAAGGCCGTACGCCACTGCTTTGTCCGTAGTGAAGGGTAATGCCTGAAACTTGGTATCCTTGTCACGTTCTTCATGTTGTGGATATCGGAATATTGGATTCCCTAACGCTTTCAGAAACGGAATGTTCCATGCGTCTAGCTCTATATATATATATATATATGTGTGTGTGTGTGTGTGTGTGTGTGTGTGTGTGTGTGTGTGTGCATTCGCTACCCCATGACTTATGTCACCTCAGTGTAGGGTACGATGCAGTAACCCGCTTTCTGCACTTGAAGCGGAAAAACGCTGCTACAATCCACGCTGAGTTGAAGGTAGCGTAGGAGCAGCAACACACCATCACGTGATGCATTGCTTGGGGCTCCAGACGCACCCGGCTGGTCAAAGAAGTCTGACAGAAGAAAATTGTTCACAATTGCTGAAAAATACGAAGACCCTACAATAATAGGGCAAGATGGTACCGAGCGCTTTTGGAGATTGCCATGGCGTGGTGCTAACACATTAGTCTCGTAATGGGCAAACCGTCAGAGCACCATACAACCGAAATCTCTTGACCAGGTAACTGGAGGATGTCGAAGCTCGAAGGAAACTGTCCAGGTCGATAGTGTTTACCACGATAATCCTCCACTTCTTTCTATGTAGGAAATAGTCATGAATACAGCTTCTTTGGGTTATTCGATTTTAACTCCCGTATTCTCCGGACTTGAGACGCAGTGACTGCTTCGTCTTTCACATTTTAATGCCATTCATTTCCAAAACCACGACGAGGTGATCTTAGGGATGGTAAATTACACATCTTTGGGAGGAAAAAAAAATGCTATACTGAGCTGTGAAAATGTCACCGAGGCTCTCTGTCGCAGCTTTATTTTTTCGAGGTAACAATTACAATTTTACTATTACAATACGTGGGACAAAATAATATAAATATATTATCGTTTATGTATTGACTCAAAAGTCTCTACTGCTGCGATGCATTCGAACTGGCGTGCCGAGGGCAGTGTGACTGTGGCGCCTCGTAAACGAAGCTGCCTGCCGTCTGTTTTGGCGTGACGACAATAGCTGTCTTTCCCCACCAGTTTTGAACCTGTGTTGACCGTCGACGGAGTCCTCTCCGATGGAGCCCTCTGGACTTTTTTGTTTTTTCTAGCTCTGTATCGTGAACGGCGCCGTCTGCCATCGAGAGATGCAACGTGCCGATGGTCATCTGTTCGGGGTCGTGAACCCTGGTTTACGTCAGCGCATGTGTAGAAGTACTGTGTGACCTTATTTTTTACCCCGAAAGTCTCTGGTCATGCTTCAGAAAATTGTTGGAGTGGCTGGCCTAAGCAAGTTAGCTGTCTTATGTTTATGAGAGCGATGGTTCCAGTTTTATTGGTTTGCTGTATTTAATCAGAGCTCAGTGATGGAGCAAGATATAAGTTTTATTAACTGTTTTGATAAATGACGACGGTCGTTGTCTACGTAAAAAGAATTTTTTTACTTCGACGCTTAACGCTGTTCACGTCACAGCAGTATTTTACATGCGTGGATAATGCGGGATTTATAAATTTGTTTTATGAAATTTGTTTCATGACTGTGGCTTCTCTTAAATTTTTGTAATTGCGTTATATAATTGCTGAGGGAGTACAGGAGGTATATAAATTTTATCGTTTTTCATATTAGGTGCATTGTGCTGCCACCTACTGCCAGGTACATCTTGAGAGAGCAGAATGGGACGCTCCGCGGAACTCACAGATTTCGAACGTGGTAAGGCGATTGGGTACTACTTGCGTCACACGTCTGTACGCGAGATCTCCACATTCCTAAACATCCGTAAGTCCACTGTTTCCGATGTGATAGTGAAGTGGAAACGTGAAGGGACACGCACAGCACAAAAGCGTACAGGCCGGCCTCGTCTGTTGACTGACAGAGACAGCCGACAGTTGAAGAGGGTCGTAATGTGTAATAGGCAAACATCTATGCAGACCATCTCACAGGAATTTCAGACTGCATCAGGACCCATTGCAAGTACTGTGACAGTTAGGTAGGAGGGGAGAAAACTTGGATTTCATGGTCGAACGGCTGCTAATAAGACACACATAACGCCGGGAAATGCCAAACGTCGCCTCGCTTGGTGTAAGGAGCTAAACATTGGACAACTGAACAGTGGAAAAACATTGTGTGGAGTGACGAATCACGGTACACAATGTGGCGATCCGTTGGCAGGGTATGGGTATGGCAAATGCCCGGTGAACGTCATCTGTCAGCGTGTGTAGTGCCAACAGTAAAATGCCGAGGCAGTGGTGTTATGGTGTGGTCGTGTTTTTCATAGAGGGGGCTTGCACTTCTTGTTGTTTTGCATGGCACTATCACAGCACAGGCCTACACTGATGTTTAAAACACCTTCTTGCTTCCCCCTGTTAAAGAGCTGAAGCACGGCCAATGGCGGAGTGATTACTCGACAATAACATCCCTGTAATGGACTGGCCTGTACAGAGTCCTGACCTGAATCCTACAGAACACCTTTCGGATGTTTTGGAACGCCGACTTCGTGCCAGGCCTCACCGACCGACATCGATACCTCTCCTCAGTGCAGCACTCCGTGAAGAATGGGCTGCCGTTCCCCAAGAAACCTTCCAGCACCTGACTGAACATATGCCTGCGAGAGTAGAAGCTGTCATCAAGGCTAAGGGTGGACCAACGCCATATTGAATTCCAGCATTACTGATGGAGGGCATCACGAACTTGTAAGTCATTTTCAGCCAGGTGGCCGGATACTTTTGATCACATAGTGTGTGTGGCCTTAAATTAATTTAATGATAGTTTTGAAGATTGTTTTTATTTTAGTAGGTGTTCTTTGAAATAAAAAGTGAAACGTGTTTGGAAGACGAGTATCACATCTTCCTCAAGCAAACCTAGCTATAATGGTAACTTCCAGCGCTACCTTTGATTCTGTTAATATATGTTTCTAAGGGTAAGGTTAGGCAAACTCACCAAGTAGATCTTATCGAGCGCTGGCGCTCAGACAGTTTCGACTAATTAGCTCCCGGAATTCATAAAAAGACAGTTCCTGCTGCGTGGCCTCAGACAAAGCTTGCCCCCACCGCCCGCCTACACTGGGGCCCAACAACTGACACAAATGTCCAGTACTGGTTCTGAAATTAAAAAAAAAGAAAAAAAGTGGGAACTGTCCTTCCTCAGTACAATCTATTAACAATATACTACCACGCAACAATCCCGCTAACGCGTTAGGTAACTTGCTAAACAGAGCAACCATAGCTATAGAAGAGGACCCACAAGGATAATGCTCTCCGATCCATCGTTGTTAATTCAGTTCGTGCAATTCCTACTGCACCTGCAGGAAGCAGAGGCATTAAGAGCATTAATACTGCCATATCAGAGTTAGAATCTGTACTCTTCTTTTTCGAAGCTAGCGAATCATCTCCGAGTGCCTCTTAAACACGCAGTAAATGACGCTGTTGTTGGTGATCATTCAGTAGACTGGTGCTGTTCAACAGGAAGAGTGTATGTGACAGCAATGGCTTCATTGTCTCTTTTCTGTCGCTTTATCGATAACACAAACGTAACGCTTTGTTCCAATGGAATACTCGCTTTAAAGTTCTTAAAATGCAAGACGTGAAAGGTGAACTTTAACTTGTACAGAAACCAAACTGCCGTTACAAGGGTCGGAGAACATAAATGAAAGCAGCAGTTGAGAAAGGAGAGAAACAACGCTGTAGACTCTCTCAGGTGTTATTTAGTCTGTGCATGTAAGGATCGGTAAAGTAAGCCAAGGAGAAATTTGGTAAGGGAACTGAAATTTGCCGTTTGTTGCTGACATTACAGAAGACGGCGAAGGACTTGGAAGATCAATTGAACGGAATGGACAGTACTTTGAAAAGAGGCTGTAAGATGAAACCCAACAAAAGTAAAGCAAGAACAATGGAATGCCGTCGAATTAAAACAGGCGATGCTGAAGGAACTTGATTAAGAAGTGAGACACTAAAAGTAGTAAGTGAATTGTACTACTTGCGCTATAAATTAATTGATGAACGCTGAAGCAACGAGGATATGAAGTTTAACTGTCAACAGCAAAAAATGCATTGGGTTTCTGAAAAACAGAAATTTTTAAACACGAAATATAAATTTAAACGTTAGGATGTCTTTTCTGAAGGTATTTGTAGAGAGTCGCCTTGCATGGAGGTGGAATGTAGACGACAAAAATTTCAGACAAGAAGAGAATATAATGCGTTTGAAACATGGCGCTACAGACGAATACTGGTAGATTGGATTACTAACGAGGAGGTAGTAAATCGTTCTCAAAAAATGATTCGGTGCATGTGACGTGTCCTGAGTTATCAAAGAATCATCGGTTTAGTCCTGAAGGTGAGTGTCGGAAGTGAATATTGTACTGGGAGACAAAGCCTTGACTACAGCAAGCAGTTCCAAATGGACGTAGGCTGCACTATCAACGCAGAAATGAACAGGCCTACACAGTGTAACCACCCCACAAAAAATTGTATATATATAATAATAAGATTATGATTCTAATTTTAGTGTAACCTCAGAACAAAACTGGTTCCCATTTAATGTACCCACAAAATTCTTTTCTCATTTAATATAAGCTCGAAACAGAAAAATTCCTAAACCTCGTAATAAAAATAAATTCAGTAACCTGGTAAAATTTGGACGACAGCAGTGCTGCGTCATGGCCCTGTAAGATCATTCTGAATAAAAAGCAAAAATTCTCACCTCGATAAAGTCGGCAACTGTCTGCTCTTACAATTGCTCTTTTCGGGCACAGCTCTGTGCAATGCTGGCCTATACATTTGTTATTTATGAAAGGAAGCAAATGATTTTTCTTTTGCAACAATCGGAATGATCATGCATTGAAAAAAATATTAAATTCTTTAAATTGAAATGAATGTTTGTTATTATTAGGACATTTTTAAAAGATATGGATGGGAGTTTACATAATATTACTAGATATGCGCGAGGCTGCTTTTTTTACCTTATACAATAATACTCAGGCTCCGCATCGCTGCACCGCGACCTGCCCAGCCAACATGATACACCAGACTAGAGCAGACTCCAGACCAGACACACGCACTGGGAACAACTTACTGCTGCTGCTACACAGTTCGTACAGTCAACACTGCTCTCTGGTCAGCGATTCTCTTATACCTTGCATATCGCAGGCAGCGCATGAGCAATACATCGAAATTACATCTGCTCGGACCTCTTACATAAAATTACATCTGCTCAGACCCCTTACATAACCCTCCACTGGGGGGGGGGGGGGGGCGGGGGGAGGCAAAAATTTGGCAGCGATGGTGAGTCAATTGGACTTGCCATGAGCAACAAATTTTTCTTAACTAACTAAGTTTACAGTCACAGAGTATATACATATAAGTGCAGAACATGAAATGAAATAGAGTGCACATGCACTGAGTACAGAACTTATCAAGAAATCACAAAATGTGTACGCAATGAGTACAAAACATATTAACAAATGACATAAAGTGCATACGCACTGTAGTACAGAACATATCTAGCAATGACAAAATGTATACACAATGAGTACAAAACATATTAACAAATGACATAAAGTGCATACGCACTGTAGTACTTTTTTACCATTTTACAAGAACTAGGATAGGAAAGGGAAGGATTGCATCATGGTTGTAGCACAGTAGGTTGCACGTAGCTGCACTGAAAGTCCATATCTTTCTACAGAAGCACAACACCAAGTGAGACAATCTGAAGTTCTCTTCCCTGAAGCATTAATCAGTGTAGCCAAGACACTGAAATGTCGTATGAATATTCAATGTTATCATTTTGGTAGTACATTAGGTACGACCAAACAGTGGAACCATAATATCTCCATTGTTCAAGGTAGTGGACACCATGATGTGTCAACACCACACTCTTTCAGCAACGTACAATTAGTGCAGTGCTCCATGATCATAAGGATAGATAGGACCAACGTATATTGCAGTAATTTCTGGTAATTAGGTCAGAAGATGAAGGACATTAAGTCTTATGCCAGTCATCATTGAGAATTACACTAGTCTATCAACCGATTTGAGTAATTGGTGGCACTCATTGCCTAGTTACTAAATATTTCTGTACTATGTATGGAGTATTACAGAATATTATTCATAAGTCATCTGATGACAGTAAATATTGGCACTCATTGGCCAGTTACAAACCATTTTTATACATTATTTAAAAGTGATCATTCAAAGCAAGAGTTAATTAATGGCATACCATGTACATAATTCATCTAGTTATAGTAATCATTGGCACTCTTTGGCCAGTTACAAACCATCAGAAGTCATCCTTCAATACAGGAGCTAATGAGTGTAGCATCAAGCTACTAGTATTCATATATAATAGCATATAGGTGACATAATACAAAATTAAAATAAGAAACAGTGGCATTCATTGGCCAGTTACTAAACATATAGCAAGTATTGAATAGTACAAAACATTTTTCGTCATTCAAGTGACATACAACATATTTAAAATAATTATTGGCACTCATTGGCCAGTTACAAAGTATTCTTATATTTTTATAAAACCTTATTCAGTATTGTTCAGAAGTTATCATTCAAAATGAGAGTTAATTATTGGCATAGCATTTATAGAGTATAACAAAAATATTATTTACAGAAATTATTGGCATAGTATTTATGCATTATTACAAAACATCATTCAATATTACTTAGAACTCATCATTCAAGTGACATAGGAAATATTGAAAATGTAACACACTGTAACTATTGCTCAAGGTCTACATTTTTTTATTTTTTGTGCTAGAAATGCATTGCGTTGGGATCGATAATTAATTGCTGGAGCATGAAAGTATTTGCTTTTGACTTATTGCTGCAACTGAGGATAGGTAACGTCATTCGTCATGATTCAGCTGTAGCAAGGTTATGAAACAAGTAGAGTATATGTGATCACATTCATGAATGACACACACAAATGGGTAAAAAAAATGCAAGTACTAGAACAGGTTTAATGACTAAATGCTTATAGCATATTAATTTCGTGAATAGCTTCTCCTAGAAAAAATACAAAATGGATTATTGAGCTGAAAGAAGAAACGCATATTATGCTGAAAAGTAGTGAACTTCGAATTAACAGGTAATGAAATGTGTATTCAATATATATGTACTCTAGCTGTCATTTCCAAAACCTTCAGTCATTATACCATGCGACGTAAGACATACTGTCAAAACGAACTGCAACAAATACTTAAATAACTACATAGCATTTCTTAACTAACAGTAAATATATACACTTCATCATTATCCTCATCTGGAAAGAAAAACTTAAAGTGATGCGTTTAGTGGCCATATAAAATTTATCACTATCATCACCTGTAAACAAAAACTTCATTATTCATATCACCATAACTTCATTATTACCATCACCTGCAAAGAAAAACTTCATTATTCATATTACCATATTCTTCATCACTATTCATCATCACTCATTATCATCTGCAAAAAGACACTTCATTATTCATTATTCATATTACCATTTACTTCATACAGCTATTCATAGTATAGAGTTCCTTATTTCTAGCATATTTCATCACTAAAACTAAGATGTGTAGTTCTGTCTGACAGCCTGCATCAATCGCCTCGTATTCTGAAAGAAAAATAATTAGTTAAGACTGCTATCATACGATGTGTATAGTATATTCATGTTAATGTTTGTTAATTCTGATCCATTTACTCTTCGTGACGAGGTATTGCATCTTCTTTCGTTCATTCCGAAGATGAAATTCCCATTTCATGGTAATCCATTGTGGTTTGTTTCATTTATTTCATTTACACGTTATTGCTTTCTGAAAATGATGAACAATGATTAATGTCTTGCATTTAAATCATATACCCATTAAATAAAACCTGGTTTCTAGTGATATAATTAAGCATACAGCATAGCATGACAGAAAACGTAATATGTCAAAAACATAGACAGTGTGTAGGTGCAAAAATGTACCCAGAGTATCATAATGTAGTAGCAAAAAAAGTGTAAAGTAGTGATGATGTTGAGATATCATAAGGCAAAAATGTCAAAGTCAACTGGTGTTTGTTATATCTTAAAGGTTTCTAGTGCATACAAACAAACAGGAAAACAATCATACATACATGAAAAATGGAAAATGTGCACGGTCTGATATATAACGACAAGAAATGACTTTCTTTGTGTTCAGCTTTTATGTTGTGTAGTTGATAGAGGCGAAAGTTGAAGACTTTAATGGAGAAAGAATTTGATAAATTAATATGTCACTAGATAGAATTGCATAATTGTTCATAAAATATGTAAGTTTATCTGGAAAAATGTGCACGGTCTGATGTGTAACGACAAGAAAAGCGACCTCTAACCTTACCTTGCCGGGCACTTGCCAAGAAAAAATATAATAATCATCAGTAAGTGTTCACATAAATAATTGCATCATTGGTCATATAAAAATCAAGAAAAGGCATTACAGTGTGACAAATCATAAAGTATGTTCATTCAATAAAAGGTTTAATATTGGAGACATGGTGATTGCCTTTACTTTTTCTGGTTCTCAGAGTTTCGACGTGTACTACATTGGGGTGACGAATGCTGCGAATTCTGTATGGACCTGCATATAGAAGCTCAAATTTACTACATCTATTCTTTCCTCTGTTAGATAAATGGTGTGTACGTAGTAATATCTTCTGTCCAATGTGAAAGTCACGGCGTGTACAAACCTGTTTTTGCTGTCTTCTCCGGCGCTCTGCGGCACGTTTGATGTTGTTCAGCGCAATGTTAATTATTTCATGGTGACGTAGGCGACGACATTTAGGGAAGTTTACTAATTCTTTAATTTTGTTAGGTGGTTCAACATTTTTCAGTATAACAGTCGGAGAGAGCATAGTAGATTCGTTTGGTATGGAATTAATTACATCCTGGAATGAGAGTATTTGTGTGTCCCAATCAATATGTCTTTTATGGCAGTTTACCAATTTCTTTCATTAATCGTTCACAAGGGCTCAAATGGCTCTGAGCACTACGCGACTTAACGTCTGAGGTCATCAGTCGCCTAGAACTTAGAACTAATTAAACCTAACTAACCTAAGGACATCACACACATCCATGCCCGAGGCAGGATTCGAACCTGCGACCGTAGCGGTCGCTCGGTTCCAAACTGTAGCGCCCAGAACCGCACGGCCACTCCGGCCGGCCCACAAGGGTTCGAAGAGGCATGATACTTGGATATATAGATCGGAGAAATATTTCTTGTTCGTAACATACGTGTCCATATAGCAGATCGCAATTGTGGTCCACTGTCGGAAATTACTTTCAATATATGCCCTACATGAAATAAAAAATGTTTTACAAATGCTTTCGAAACGGATTTAGCAGTAGCTTTGCGTAACACAGTGAAGGTAACAAATTTTGAAGTGAGTTCAACAGCGACAAAGATGTAGCAAAAACCTCTATTAGTTCTGGTAATCGGACCAACAATGTCTACAGCGACCATGTGTCTCAATTTAACAGGTACAAGGTAAACGAATTTTGCGTAGTTGCGTGCGTTCGTCGTCTGTATTTGCACTGCTCTGTTTAACTTTATCAGAAATCATTTGCATAACGTCATAGTCGGCTTCGTCTGGACTGTTATAGTTGTGCACGTACGTATCTGTGAACAATGTGGAATGACAGTCTATGTTACGTGATGCGGAAATGACCTCTGTACGATTAATTGTTTGTTCTTATGCAGATTAAGAGTGCTGAAATTCTAATGCCCGTTGTACATTTTCATCCTTTAACATTAAATAGGAGTTTTGAAAGTCAATAATTGCGTCGTGTTGTACCAGAAAATTCGTACCTAAAATAACGTCTGTTGTCAATAAGGGAACAATCCAAAAATTTGAGTGAAATGTATGACCTGCAATACAAAATGATAAATGTGTCTGTAATTTTACATCTACTCATTTACCAGATACTGCTCCTTTTACTTTAGTTTTGCCTAATGGTAATGTAGGATAGGTATTCTCTTTGTTACATTCGTTGAAAGTTTCCTCATTTATAACAGACATAGGTGATCCAGAATCGATTACTGCTGAAAATTTGGATGATCCAATCTTTACCTCAATGACAGGGTGGGAAATGGTTTTTTGAATAACT
This sequence comes from Schistocerca serialis cubense, assembly GCF_023864345.2. NCBI lineage: Eukaryota > Metazoa > Arthropoda > Insecta > Orthoptera > Acrididae > Schistocerca > Schistocerca serialis. The sequence continues at coordinate 474,014,993 of NC_064642.1, read as the reverse complement.
GGTCTTTCCTGCAAAAGAGTGTCTCGGATGTCGCCAAAAGTAATAACATTTTCGTGAACAAGATTCTCTGTGTCAAAAGTATTGCTTTCGTTGCTGGAAGATGCAACCTGTACTGTATCTAGTCAAATTCTATCTGACGTGCTATCATTTGCGGGAGGATGCTGTGGCATTTCCACTATTTGTACTGTTCTGTTATTTCTTCCTGACGTATTACGTTCGGGATGATATCTACTGTCTGGTTCATTCATGATAATATGTTGTTGCGGATGATTTTGCTGCTGATAAGACCGACTGTTATTAAACGTACGCTGAAAATTGTGCTCGTTACTTTTACGTCTGTCATGATAGTCATTTCTATACGGTGCATTGCGATACGAGTTGAAATGGTGTGTTTTCTGTACGTAGTTATTTCTTTGTTACTGTGCGGTACTATTTGGTGGAGCCGACGCTATACGTGTAGGCGGCGAAACATTAAAGCTTGGTTGACCTTGTACATTACATTGTTGGTTAGGTATGCTAACCGGCTGGTTTTGTTGCTGTTGTTGGGAAAAACGTCTATTGTTACCAAAATATGTCTGAGATTGCTGAGAATTTTGTACATACTGATGATTAAAATTTTGCCTGTTATTAAAATTACGCTGGTAGTTCTTGTCATTTCGGGAGTGTCTAATGAAACTATCACTTTCGGTAAAACTTGTCATATCAGGTTTTCATTATTCATTCTTAATCCTAGATAGATCGATAGTTGAAGAGCTGTTTTGATAGATATAAAGGATAGTAAAAGAGAAGGCAGCAGTGCAGAAAACTAAAGATGAAATAGCACTACTATGCCTCGGGGCCCTGTGCACGCTACGGCACATATTCATCGAAGCGTAATGAATCCCCTGAGGTCAATTACGCGCTGCAAATAAATTTTAGCTTCTGCATTACAGGCCAAACTAATGAAAATACAAAAGCAAATTGTCGTATCCAGTCCAAAGCGTGAATCTGTGTTCTGTCATTATTAAATACCTCAGATTTTTTTACAGATAAAAATTGCTTATAATCAAAATTATCGTCTCTGTATGTCTGAACAGGTTCAGGATTGTATGAGAATCTATTTGTCTGTGACTGTTCGGAATCTAACTCACGTACTCTTTGTAAATTACCTAAATTATACTGGCTGTGTTAAGTCTGACAAAGGTTCGCAAAGTGGCGTATGCTGTGATGTGTTAAAGGCTGAAATATTTTTCATCTCCGTCACTTTGTGCTGTAAAGATGACAATTTTCTACGTAATGTATTACTGGACGAACCTATCTCACTGATCGTCTGCTGTAAATTTTGGAATTCGGGTGTTTGCGTAAACGAAACAGGTGACGTATCGTCTGATTTGGTGTCATTATTACTTTCGATAACGTCAACACGACTGGCCAATTCATCATATTTTTCAGTCAGTGCTTTCACGTGATCATCGTTTTTAGTATCGCAAGCATTAATTTGTTCTTGTATTTTACGTGTAGTTTTGTTCAACTTTTTAACGTCTGCTTTGATGGCATCGGGATCCTGTATTAGTTCTAATTGTTCAAGTCTGTCGGTCACTGTCTGAAAGCCTACTGTGTGTGTGTATGTTTTTCTTTTAAGGTCAGAGATTTCATCATGTAATTCGGTGTACAACTGTTTGATAGTATTAATTTCGCCTGATACTGTAGCAATATTGTTGTCTACGTATGTTTTTGCTTTCGTAAACAATTTACGCTTATCATCCTGTCTCTGTGCAGTAATTGTTTCCATGACTTGTTGCTTTACTTTATTCTGTTCCTGTATAAGTTTACGGTAACACGTTTCACTGTTTTGTAAGTGGTGATTAAAACGTTCGTAAATTTGGCTGTTTTGTTGGTCAAATTTCGCGTCTACTTTTGCATTCAGTGTGCGCGAAAGTTCTGCTGACATTAATTTAAACTCGTCGCGTAACTGTGTTGCGTTTTCAGAGCATTGTTTAGCGACTGCACTAATTTCATCTCTAAGTAATTTAGTTGTGGCTGTGTGTGTATTATTTAATTCTTGTGCCACAGATCTAATTTCTTCACTACTACTCCTAGCACAAGCCTTAATTTCCTCGGTAATTGTTCTTTAGTATCATGACATTGCGCGGCAACGGCTGTAATCTGTTCACTAAGTTGTTTGTTCTGTTCATTAAGTTGTTTGGAATTGTCTAGTTTTTCATTAATTTCATTAATTTGTTGTTTGAGATTTTCACTAAGTTGTTTGTGATTGTTGTCTTGTTTATCATTCGACTGTTTAAGACTTTCATTAATTTGTTGCTTGACATTTTCATTAATTTGTAGCATTAATGCTATAACTCGATCCATGCCAAAATTAGTTGCTGTATTCTCTGTGCTGTGTGATGATGTATCTGTATGTGTCACGTTTTGTGTAACCATTTGATCATTCTCTGATTCTTGAAAAGGTTTGCTAATCAGATGTGCACTATTGGTCACTAAATCGGAATCAAACAAAACTGACATATTTTGAGTACATTGTTCACCTTCGTTAGAAATAATTATCTGTTCACTGTGTAAATTTTGCAAATTAGGTGTGTTAAACTGGGCAGCGTTCATTGTAACAGAACGTGCCACATCATCAATTGTCGTTAAATTAACAGAGGACACAATTGGATTTGTTTGCTCCTCATTAGCATTATGATCATTACTAGTGGTTGGTACGCACTGATTGTCTGTAAATGGAGGATTATCATTAAGACACTGAGTGTCGCTAGTATTATCGGTCAAATTATTCGAATCGGATGTTTCACTCATTGCACATCGCGATGTACTGTTAACAGTTTTTCACGGCATTGTTCACAAATCAAAATTAAGCACAAAAATGAAACAAAGACAAAGCAAAAGTGGAACAAACACAATTACAACAAAGAGCAATAAATTGCCGATGATCTGTGAAAGAAAGAGTGACAAATTAGTAAATGCGTTGCGCCAGATGCAAACTACATTTAAGTAAATAAGAGCAGATATATGACTACTTCGCAAAGAAATACGATCCTGGCCGGATGTCGCCAAGTGTAACCTCTCCACAAAAAATATGTATAATTAAATATTATTTGGTTAATGATTCCAATTTTAGTGTAACGTCCCCACAAAGTTCATTCCTTTCACATTTGTAACCTCCCTACAGAAATTCATTCACATTTAACCTCCACACAAAATTTGTTTGCCATTTAATATAACCTCGAAACAGAAAAATTCCTAAACCTCGTAATAAAAATAAATTCAGTAACCTGGTAAAATTTGGACGACAGCAGTGCCGCGTCATGGCCCTGTAAGATCATTCTGAATAAAAAGCAAAAATTCTCACCTCGATAAAGTCGGCAACTATCTGCTCTTACAGTAGCTCTTTTCGGGCGCAGCTCTGTGCAATGCTGGCCTATACATTTGTTATTTATGAAAGGAAGCAAATGATTTTTCTTTTGCAAAATCGGAATGATCATGCATTGAAAAAAATATTAAATTCTTTAAATTGAAATGAATGTTTGTTATTATTAGGACATTTTTAAAAGATATGGATGGGAGTTTACATAATATTACTAGATATGCGCGAGGCTGCTTTTTTTACCTTATACAATAATACTCAGGCTCCGCATCGCTGCACCGCGACCTGCCCAGCCAACATGATACACCAGACCAGACCAGAGCAGACTCCAGACCAGACACACGCACTGGGAACAACTTACTGCTGCTGCTACACAGTTCGTACAGTCAACACTGCTCTCTGGTCAGCGATTCTCTTATACCTTGCATATCGCAGGCAGCGCATGAGCAATACATCGAAATTACATCTGCTCGGACCTCTTACATAAAATTACATCTGTATTACATCTGCTCGGACCTCTTATAACAGGGTAGGCTAGCGTGGAGAGTTGTAACAAACCAGTCTTCGAACTTAAAACAGCAACAACTACTATTACTACTACTACTACTACTACTACGAGAACAACACTTTACATGTTTACATTCAGCCATTAGTCTTGTAAAAGTATACTGGCTTCAGCTGGCTATCGAAGGGCCTCCATTGAGACATCAACGCCGCACGAATTCGATTCTGTGACGGTAGCTTTTTTTTAAACTGATATTCGTTACGTGATGATAGAACATGTACAGAGTTACAATAGAATCAATTGAGATTTTTTTTTTAAATTTGTAATGTACCATCTCAATGAAGCATCTCTCTCACGATATTTAGACTTGTATACGAGCATACAGGGTATCAAAGACGTCACTAGAAACTGTAAAGTACACCTCAGATTGAATGGATATTTTATTTTTTTCTAAAATACATCGTTCCAATGAAATACGCAACAGAATACAGGTAGGTAACACACTTATCAGCGAGAGCATTATGACCCTCGACCTGCTATCGATATAAACCCCTCGACCCGACAGCAGGTCATCTGACGAGGAGTGAACGCACATCCGCACTGTGCACGTACTGTCAGCGAACATACTGTCCCTGTGTAGAATGGGTAGGGCGCGCGAGGTATCTGCGTTCGACCGAGGGCTCATTGTGGTGGTCCGGAGTCTCGGCAAGGTCATTTCGGATACTGCACGACTTGTCGGGTGTTCGAGGAGTGCTGTGGTGAATGTCTTCAACACGTGGCGAAACCAAAATGAAACCACGCCCAGGCATTGTGCGGTTGGGTGGTCACCGCCCAGTACAGATGTCAGCCGTCGTAGGCTGGGCAGACTAGTAAAGCAGGACAGGCAGCGAACTGTGGCGGAACTAACATCTGACTTTAATGCTGGACGGAGAGCAAGCGTGTCTGAACACGTAATGCACCGAACACACCCAAAGATGGGCCTCCGCAGTCGCAGCTGACGACCCAATTTTAACACCACGACATCGGCAACTACGACTGAAATGGGCACGTAATCATCGACAGTGGATGTTAGCGCAGTGGCAGAGTGTTGCACGGTCTAATGAATCCCGATACCTTCTTCATCATGCCGATGAGAGAGTGTGAATCCGTTGTCTTCCGCGGGAGCAGTTCCTTGACACCTGTACTGCGGGACGGAGACAAGCTGGCGGCGGCTCCATTAAGCTCTGGGGAACACTCATGTGGGCACCCATGGGTCCAGTGGAGCTCGTGCAAGGCACCATGACGGCCAAGGGGTGTCGTGCAGTGGTTGCAGACCACGTACACCCCTTCATGATAATTGTCTTCCCCGATGGCAGTGGTATTTTTCAACAAGATAATGCGCCACGTCACAAGACAGGAGTGTGATGGAGTGGTTCGAGGAACACAGCGGCGAGTTCTAATCGATGTACTCGACAAATCTGAACCCGATGGTACACATCTGGGCCGTCATTGGACGTGGCGTCAGAGATCACCGCTTCCCCGCCAGTATTTACGGAAAATGGGTGACTTGAGTGTGCAAGTGTGATGCCAACTCCCTCCAATAACCTACCAAGGCCGCACTGCTTCACCCCTGTTATCCATGTCAAGGGTGGACATACCGTCTATTAGGTAGGTGGCCGTAATGTTCTGGCCAATGCGTGTAAATTTTTATGAAAATCTGCGTATTTTCTACAGTAATTATGAGTACATTCAACATAGGGTTATTTAACGAAATTCAGGTTTTAAAAAGTGCTATAATCTCCTACAGATACATGTTGACATCAAATTAATGGTTTAGCGAGAACAGGCAGTATCTGCAGGGATAACAGCTATTGTTGAAATCAAGCTTGTGAGACAGCCACAAGTTGTAATCAATATTTGTTATTGCTCTTTTTATCTCAGTTTAACAAGAGCATCTTCAGAAGCTGTGCAATTTGCAGTTCAAAGTTTTTCGCTGATTACACTGCAAGGTGAAAATATGGTTGTAAATTGTGGCTGCCCTACAAACTTAAAATGAAAAGAAGGTCGTTAATTGAAAAAACGTTAGACGGGCTTTATCATTAGGTTTTCTGTTCATTTCATTCCCACAGTTAAGCGAGGAATAGTCATAAGCGGCTATACTCAATACAGGGTTTTCTAGTAATGTAGTAAATCTGCGAAAAAAGTAGTTCTCCAATTAGGCGACTCTAGGAGACTTGGGACTCAACATGTACAATTCTATGTTTTCTTTAGCAGAGCAGGTGGTCCTCAATAACTATATTGAAGAGTTCACCCGTTCAATCGTCGGCGTTTTCGATAGATAAGGAACAGTGACACAAGGACAGGGACGAAACGCATCACTATGGGAAAGATACATGAGGCCTATAGAAAGGTTAAAGAGACCTTTGAAAAAAGAGGAACATTTATATGAATATTTAGATCTGTCCCACGCAATCCAATACTAAGCACAGAAAGGCAGCCTGAAATCGAAATTAGAGGTGAATGAAGATGGGATGGGAGATATGATACTGTGAGAATAACGTTTAAGATCTAAGTCGAAAAAAGGGCTCCGGGGTAGACATTCCTTCAGAATTGTTGAGATCCTTAGGCGAGCCAGGCTTGACAAAACTATTACAAGTGATGTGAGACAAAGAAAATGCACTCATAATGGGCGGCCGCGACGTTCGGATCATGGGTTTATTTCAGACGTTGAACATTTTTATTAGTCCTTCAGGATAACATAGTGTGCATTTAGTAAGGTGTACTACTTAGGCAATTTCGAGAAAATCACAAAAAAGTTTAAAGCGTCCGTGATGTACTGGTGCGTTGCAACCCCTAACGAGCTGGCGCTGGTCGTGCGATTAGCGTTCAGGCTCGGTAATCAATGGATCCATGGACCGTGTCCCACTCATTTCTTTTTAATTTATATATTTTTTTACACTACTCATATTATTTCGCACATATTACCTTTTAAAGCTATTATGATGAAAAGACGCGTGCATTTGCACAAATTCTTATTTAATTCCAAGATTATGTCGCTGTTTACTAACTTTTATTATTGCAACAAATATTATGCGACTTTTATTTCTACAGGCAAGTTAAGACTTTGTCAAGTGACTTCAAACCTGTTCAAATTTGACAACGAACGAGAAATTGCTTCTCATGAAGATGCTTTTAAAATACATTCAGTCGTAAATCGCCATTTTCAGGCACCGATGTTTCCAAAAATGTTGCGTTACGCATAGCGTGCATCTAATTTGTGGAAAGAATGAGAAGTTTTTCAAAATGTCAACTAGCTATGTTTTCCCTCAGAAACTCTGAAGAGTCCTCCTGCATGAGGGGAAAAATCCATTTATTCGATGTAATAGATGCCGTTTTAATTCATGTTTTCCGTTATATATGAAAAATATGATCCTCCAACTTGTAACGGCGAAAGCACCTCCGACAATTAATCGTACGTTACCCTCATATTTTGGCATATTTTAACTCATTCCACAATTGTCTAAAGTTATTTACATCTTTATTTATCGATATTTGACTTGGGCATCCCAAGCCTGTTCCTCGTCCTTAAAACCTGTGTACGCATATGGAAGCGTCCAGGTGCAAAGCAGTTCTTCAATTGTAGGTATAAGGGATTTCGGAAATTGTGACAGGCATACATCTTCCAAAAAACTTCATGCGTTTGGTCGTTTACTTGTCGACAGTTATAAATATAATACTGGTTGTGATAATAAACCACATGATAGATGGAAATAGATCCTGAAAGAACGGAACCAACGACGACTGAAGAGAATCGTTCAACCTGACAGAAGTGCAACCCTTCCGTAAATTTCTGCAGATTTCAGTGCTGGACCATTAAGAAGTGTCAGCGTGCGAACCATTCATTGAAACATAATCGATATGGGCTTTCGGAGCCACAGGTAGCAAAGGTTTCACAGATATGAGCAGCCCATACTGGCTCGCCTTCATACATTCTTTATAAAAATTTTGGGACTAAACCCCTTCTGGTCTGTTATTTATTTTATACGTGACAGGTAATTACCGTCTCTGTCTTGTATCGTTAGTCAGTACTTACAATTTAATATAAAAAATTTTCTTTTCCCATAAATTTGTAGTTATGTTATAGGCCACTTTAAACATTTAAATTCTGACGAAGACACTCTAAGAAGTATTGAAACCTGGTTAATAAGGCTAAAAATTGTGACCGAGGGCTCATTTGTTTCAACTTTAATTTATAAACGGTCACTGAATCAAGCAGCCATGTTTAAAACTTTGTAGTCCATATAGTTGTTATGACCGTTGTGTCCGATGGCGTAGTGCTCAGCTCATCTGCCTAGTAAGCAGGGAGCCTAGGTTCAAATCCCAGTTCTGTTCAAATTTCCAACCTGCCCCAATTATATAAACCAATGCCCATTGACAATTAATGTCTTTAATTCCTTTGTGTCTTGATCAACCTACCTTAGAAGACGTTTGCAAAATGCTAACACGAATTCTTTACGGAAGAATGGAAAAACTGGTAGAATCCGACCTCGGAGAAGATCAGTTTGGATACCGAAGAATTGCAGGAACATGCCAGACAATACTAATCCTAAGACTTCTCTTAGACACGAAGTTAAGGAAAGGCAAACCTACGTTTACAGCATTTATAGACTTAGAAAAAGCTTTCTACAACATTGGCTGGAATGCTCTCCTTCAAATTCTGTATGCAGCAGGGGTAAATTACAGGGACGATGAAGCTATTTACAATTTGTACAGAAACCAGACGGCAGTTATAAAAGTCGAGAGGTATGAAAAGGCTGGCTCTGATCACTATGGGACTCAACTGCTGAGGTCATTAGTCCCCTAGAACTTAGAACTAGTTAAACCTAACTAACCTAAGGACATCACAAACATCCACGCCCGAGGCAGGATTCGAACCTGCGACCGTAGCGGTCTTGCGGTTCCAGACTGCAGCGCCTTTAACCGCACGGCCACTTCGGCCGGCTATGAAAAGGAAGCAGTGGTTGAGAAGGGAATGAGACAAACCTGTAGCCTATCCTCGATGTAATTCCATCTCTAAACTGAGCAAGCAGTAAAGGTCTCCAACGAAAAAATTAGAGTAGGAATTAATGTTCAGGTAAAGAGATAAAAATTCTGACGTTTTCCTATGACATTGTAATTCTGTCAGTGACAGCAAAAGACTTAGAAGACCAGCTGAATGGAATGGACGGTGTGTTGGAAGGTGGATATATAATGAACATCAACAAAACCAAAACAACGATAATGGAATGTAGTCAAATGAAACCCGGTGATACTGAGGGAATTAGAGTAGGAGACGAGACATTTAATGTATAGATGAGTTTTGCTATTTGATCTGCGAAGTAGCTGATGATGGCCGAGAGGATGTCAAATTTAGACTGTCGATCACAAGAAAAGCGTTTATGAAGAAGAGAAATTTGCTAACATCGAATATAGATTTTTAGGAACTCCTTTCCGAAAGCATTTGTATGAAGTGTAGCCATGTACGGAAGTGAAATGTGGACGATAAAGAGTTTAGACAAGAGTAGAACCTTTTGAAATGTGGTGCTACAGAGAAATGATGATGATTAGATGGGTAGATAACGTAACTAATTAGGAGCTAGGGAACAGAGTGGAGAGACAAGAATTTTTGACAACCTGACTACAAGAAAGAATCGGTTGATAGGACGTATTCTGTGACATCAAGGGGTCAGTTTAATATTGGAACGGATTGTGGGGGTAAAAATGATACAGGAAAAACTAGAGATGAATACTGTGAGCAGATTCAGAAGGAAGTAACTTGCAGTATGCTTTCACAGGATATACTAGCATGAAGAGCTGCATGAAACCAGTCTTAGGACTGAAGACTGTAACATAAACATGTTCGTGTAACAGTGATACGACGGCTTTCATGTTTAGTGATCGTGATCTTCAACTGTCAACAGCTACCGGGAAAGACAATGTTGTTTTGAGTTTCAGCGGAGGCATGAAGAGAACGGCTAGCGGGCGGCACACATCCCCTAAGTGAACTGAAACTCATTTAGTGTGGTAGGTTCCCGGGGTTCTGCGATCAACCGAAGCGTCGGTGACCCAGATCGCGTCACCCCCCGCAACAGAACAGTAGCACCGCTGAAATTAGCCGGAGGATTAGCCAGTCTCCATTCATTCCCAACTCAGCAACGGCAGAGGATACTGTGCTGCTTGCAGACTGTTCTGCGTTTGCCGTGGTGCAATGAGCCAAAATTTCTGTCGCTGAATATTGACTCTAGATGATTGACTGAAGGCCCATCGCGTCCACATTTAAGTGTTTGTTTTCATTTGATTAATCTCTCTAAAAATATGCTCCCATACGGACAATTTCTCCAATAAATAACTGACTAAGCACTCGTAAATCAAGTCTACTACTCCCCATCAATCGGCTGCAACTTCACGATCAATGCTTATTACAATATACGAACCACTTCGCTCAGCAGTGATATGAAAGAATGTATTCTACGACAAGCGATTCAGAAATGAGACTTCTAGAGAATATAAAAAAATACCGAAATAGTTTATGGAAAATGTACTGTAAAAATCTTACATCTACATCTTTGTATTTTTCTACATAATCACCATTCAGACTCAACCACCAGTCTTAAAAAGATGATGATGATGATGTTTGGTTTGTGGGGGGTGGGGGGGGGGGGAGGGGGCTCAATTGCGATGTCATCAGCGCCCGTAGAAAGTCCCAATTTTTACACAGTCCAATTTTTTTACCCTTTCCAATCTAGCCACTGTCACGAATGATGACGATGACAACACAAACACCCAGTCCCCGGGCACAGAAAATCCCCAGCCCGGCCGGGAATCGAACGCAGGACCCTGTGATCCACAAGCAGTAACGCTCGCCACTAGACCACGAGCTGCGGACTTAAGTAGGCGCAAAATTCCGTCTCGTAAAGTTCTGCCACCTCTTTACGCAACCAGCCGGAAACAGTGACTTGAATGTCTTCTAACAAAGACCTAAAAGGGTGTCTCAGCGATTAATTTACTGATGGGAGAATTGTGGTTGACATACCGTCCGACAGCCTAGATTTAGAGAAAGAAACTTTCACTTTGCAGCGGAGTGTGCGCTGATACGAAACTTCCTGACAGATGAAAACTGTGTGAGTTTGAGTTCCCGTCCGGCACACAGTTTTAACCCCGTTTCATATAAGCGCACACTCCGCTGCAGAGTGAAAGTTTCATTCTGGAAACATCTCCCAGGCTGTGGCAAAGCCATGCCAATACCCTTTCTTCCAGGAGTGCTAGCGCTATTTCGCGGGACGACTTCTGTGAAGTTTGGAGGGTATGAGATGAGGTCCTGATGGTAAAGCTGTGAGGGCGGATGGTGAGTCGTGCTCGGGTAGCTCAGTCGACAGACTATAACCACCCATAACGTGTGAAATACGTGAATACGTGAACCTCCACGTGGCGTCGAAACTCAATCACATTGCAAAGGTGCTCCCTCTAACGGCGGCGACAGGTCATAGACTTCAGGCTGTCTTCGGTTATTTCCTACCCGCGGGACAGGTATTTAATGTACGTTATGACACTCTCACCCTCCGCGTGCTAGATGGAGGGTTGGGACTACTTAACGTCCGGGCACGCCCAGCTGCCCTCTATATGAGCGCCGGCCGCTGTGGCCGAGCGGTTCTAGGTGCTTCATCCCAGAACCGCGGTGCTGCTACGGTCGCAGGTTCGAATCCTGCCTCGGGAATGGATGTGTGTGATTCCTTAGATTAGTTACGTTTGAGTACTTCTAAGTCTAGGGGTCTGATGACCTCAGATGTTAAGTCCCATAGTGCTCAGAGTCATTTGAACCATCTATATGAGCAATATTTGAAAATGATGGACCAGTCAACAAACCTCCCTCAAAGTTGTCTATTGGAGATTCTGATCCCGGTAAATCACATCCCGACGATGTCGGTGGCGCACGTCGATACACAGCTCTCATGTATATCGACAAAAAAATGGTTCAAATGGCTCTGAGCACTATGGGACTTAACATCTGTGGTCATCAGTCCCCTAGAACGTAGAACTACTTAAACCTAACTAACCTAAGGACATCACACACATCCATGCCCGAGGCAGGACTCGAACCTGCGACCGCAGCGGTCACGCGGTTCCAGACTCAAGCGCCTAGAACCGCTCGGCCACACCGGCTGGCTGTATATCAACATTCATTCTCGAATACAGCTATGTGAATTCGGATCTGTCCGCAACGCACTCGCCGAAGGCAAACAATTTTAATGCCGTCGTCTGTGGGCTGTGCCACGAAATGTGGCAGAAACCAAGTACCTAATTCTCCACTGGCCACGAGTGTGGGAAACGAAACGCCACCACTTTGCCCACCGCGGTGCGCACGACGTAGTATCAAGGCAACAGTAAAAAATATGCGACAAGGTACCCACAGGCTCCGCGCTGTCGGATTAACGGGCTCCCCCCTTTCCCCTGACTGTCGCCTCCTGGACAGCGATGAATATCGCTTCACGTGCGTGTCGGCGTCCGGCGTTTGCCAATGACACGAAAGATATTAGCTTGTTACCTCCACGTCATACCTTGTTCTTGCCCACAAAATATCAAGCTCTTACATGATTCAAGGGAGTGACCATCAAATACGTCTTCGGCAAAATGGGGGAAAGTGGAGGCTGGTGGTAACTGCGAAACGCTCACGGCGCCCTCGAACGCACGCTGGGGAACTGTACACCTACAGCAAATTATTTACGCACTGTTTTCACTAAGCCCCACCATAGTTGCGCAGTACGAGGTTCAGTTTGACGTTTCGTGCAGCATCACATTGAAGACAGAATGTCCTGAAATGTGAACAGCGAGGAAGGAAAGAGATTGTCTGACTCGGGAAACCTGCATTCACTGAGACATTAGCAATGCAGAATGAGCCTGTTATAGTAATTTTTATACGGCATCATTTCTTGAAAAAAGATTCTTTTGCTTGGAGTAGCACAAGTAATATACTAACCCTATTTTTGTTTATCCTTTGAATAACTTTTTTTAATATTATGTTTTAGAGTATATTTATTTCTACACATTTATTGACCGTAATCATGTAATCATTAGAAACTGCAGCACTCGAGATCCTATCGCCTTGGGGAAATACAGGGTTATTACAAATGATTGAAGCGATTTCACAGCTCTACAATAACTTTATTATTTGAGATATTTTCACAATGCTTTGCACATACATACAAAAACTCAAAAAGTTTTTTTAGGCATTCACAAATGTTCGATATGTGCCCCTTTAGTGATTCGGCAGACATCAAGCCGATAATCAAGTTCCTCCCACACACAGCGCAGCATGTCCCCGTCAATGAGTTCGAAAGCATCGTTGATGCGAGCTCGCAGTTCTGGCACGTTTCTTGGTAGAGGAGGTTTAAACACTGACTCTTTCACATAACCCCACAGACAGAAATCGCATGGGGTTAAGTCGGGAGAGCGTGGAGTCCATGACATGAATTGCTGATCATGATCTCCACCACGATCGATCCATCGGTTTTCCAATCCCCTGTTTAAGAAATTCCGAACATCATGATGGAAGTGCGGTGGAGCACCATCCTGTGGTACGTTTAGCTCCCTGCTTGCTTTATTCGTCGACTTCTGCGGGCTACGCATGAAACTTGGCCGCACGTGTTTAACCGTTTCTTCGCTCACTGCAGGCCGAGCCGTTGATTTCCCCTTACAGAGGCATCCAGAAGCTTTAAACTGCGCATACCATCGCCGAATGGAGTTAGCAGTTGGTGGATCTTTGTTGAACTTCGTCCTGAAGTGTCGTTGCACTGTTATGACTGACTGATGTGAGTGCATTTGAAGCACGACATACGCTTTCTCGGCTCCTGTCGCCATTTTGTCTCACTGCGCTCTCGAGTGCTCTGGCGGCAGAAACCTGAAGTGCAGCTTCAGCCGAACAAAACTTTATGAGCTTTTCTACGTATCTGTAATGTGTCGTGACCATATGTCAATGAATGGAGCTACAGTGAATTTATGAAATCGCTTCAATCATTTGTAATAGCCCTGTATTTAGGAACAGTTAGGAGCAAAGTCTGAAGAGGGAAAGCTCATTTTCTTGTGGAAGGGTAAAGGTGGCGGTGCCAAGTAGGGATAGCTTTGATATTTATTTCATTATTTCTTTAAGATTAAATTTAAGTATCTACATAGTTAGGCGAAAAATGTGGAAAAGCGCGGGAAAGAAACGGTAAAGCGCTTGCCTGGGAAAAGAGGACGTGAAAGTTCGTAGCTTGAGATGAATTTGGAATAGTTCATTTGATAATGACGCAGCCGATTTCTGTATCAGTCTGCATACATCGAAAGCTTTTATTCCCTTTATATTGCCTCCTTCATTTAATTGTTTTAATTTTCCCTGCAAGCTGTAAGTGTGGGTGGAACGATGAAGTTAGGGAACTGAGTGCTGACAGTGATTAATAACTCACAAATGCTTGGTAAGTACAGTTGATGTTCACTATTCTGCGTGTAGTTGTTATGGTCATGACCATCATCATGTTAGAGGTTTCCGTCTAGTCATTTATATTTATGTGCAGATCCTGCGCTACATTCACTTGTTGTTCAAGAAAGAATAGGCAGTCTCGGTTGCAAAATGGTTTTTATTTATTTTATTTGTAACGTTTTTCACTCTCATCCGACATCTGAAGGAAAACATTTTCCTGAGTACAGATTTACGAGCCAGGAATCAGCTATAAAGCTACATTGTCAGTTAATAAAACAAGTGGAAACCACGACCCAAGTTGTGAAAACAGTGTAACCAAGGCAATAGTTGGGTAAAACCACTCAAGGAGCACTGGCAAGAATGTAGAACGTCCCCAAATCACCAAAAACGGCACGTCATCCAATAAAATTTTCAGGACATATCCACCTATGGAAATAAATAAGAGTTTGTTTCACGGAGATCAGCGGCAAGCGGAACAAACATAAGAAACAACGTAAATGACGTTGGAGATAAGGAACAAATACTGAGGTCTAAGATACCTCGGTTCACAGAGTATGTGAGTGATAAAAAAAAAAATCGTACAAAAGTCACGCGTTTCCTTTGTTTACTCGTACTCGTTCTTAACACAAAGCAGGACTTGTCTACAACATAGGCAAGGTGAATAAAGTGTCCTTATGGCACACGTTTACGGCTCCTACTACAGAGCTATGAATCAAAGTGACCGACACCGTACGCCGCCAGACAGGAAAACAGGAAATGCGTTTACAGAGTAATGGTAGACTTAGATCCATTATATAAGATGAAAACAAGGAAGCACAACTAAACATCATCACTGTATAAACCAAAGCAACGTGTGCATACACATTTATTTAAAAAATAGCATCACAGCCTCGAAGTAACCCTGGTTATTACAGGTCAGTTTTCGTTGAGCAGGCCTAAGCTCTTAAAATAGACTATTTTCGAAATTTCAAAGTCTTCCAGGATGCTCATCTTTTTGCCTTTTTTGTACAACATGCAAAATGTCAAGAACATTTATAGATGGTGGGCGATGTCAAGAAGTTTTCAAGTGTTGGGCGAATGGAGAATATTTTTAAGCTGCCGTAATTTGTTGTTCGCATACTTACTATATACAGGGTGATTCAAAAAAGATACGCAAATATTTTAATATGTTATTCTACAAGTAAAACTGAAGAAGAAAGTTCATGTAAACGTAGGTCCGCAAATGTTTAGTTAAGGAGCTACGGCTAATAAAAGATTTTGCCTGAAATTTAGCAACTTCGCTAATATGAAGGTTAAAGTAGAGCACGATTTCCATTTATTTTGTTGTTGTTGGTCTGGTGAATCAAATAAAACATGTCCCAGACGTGTGTCTGAAGTAGTTTTTCAGGAAATCCAGAGAAGCAAAGATTATTATACAAGTAAATTCGTTTACTTTCCATTAAGAATGAAGAAACGTTTATGTCATTGATCACAACCGTTAGTGAGTTGTTTCTGTCATTTCCTAACCTTGAAACGAGCTAGTTTTCTGTATTGTTCAGTGAAAGAACATAATAACAGCAGTGTATTTAAGTCAAACCACGTAGGAACTGCTGCAGTTTGGAGAGTTTTTATGAAAAAGGGATGCCTCTCAAATTTTTATTACTATAACTTTCCAAAATGAAATTCTTTACTACTTCTGTTGGAAACTTTGTGCAATTTTCTGGAATTTAAAAAAACAAATTGGCCCAAGTAGTTAATAAATTAAAAATTTTACGAAAATACTACTTTGCTTCTCTGTATGTTCTGGAAAACTACTGCAGAAACACGTCTGGCACAGGTTTTATTAGATTCACCAGACCAATAACAACAAAGTAAATGGAAATCGTGCTTTACTTTAACCTCGTACAGTTTTGGGATGGCTTCATATTAGCGAAGAAGCTAAATTTCAGGCAAAATCTTTTGTTAGTTTAACTCCGTATCTAAACATTTGCGGACCTACGTTTATTTGAACTTTCTTCTTTAGTTTTACTTTTAGAATAACATGTTAAAATATTTGCGTATCTTTTTTGAATCACCCTGTATTTTGCGTTTACCAAATTCTAGATTGCTTCCAAGTATGAGTGCTCCTACACCTTAGCCTCTCCCTTCCCCTGTGTACATTCTATACCGTCAGTATCTTTAAACTACCTCCTCTTCTTCATCTCCTCCAGCATGTCGACAACACTACCCGATAGCCTATAATTACAATGGTCCCTCTAATATAGTCTTATCCACATTACCTCCTGGTCCAACCATTTGCTCCGCAGTATAAACCCATTAAAAACGCATACAATAACTGCACGAAGAATCACGCCCAGCTTCCATTCCCATGAATTCTACCTAACCATTTATGATTATGCTAGCCGTTGAACTAATGCCCTAAAATACTTACCCTAAAATACCTTGGAATAATCCTAGACTGTAGAATAATGTGAAAACATCCCTTCACTAACCGTTTAACAGAAAGCCCACAATAGACTAATACTAATATTGTCAGAAGACAGGGATTATATTGCTGCAGCGTTCTCCACGTACAGGGTGATCAGTTTAATAGAACACATTGAAATATATCACACATCGGATCAGAAAACGTTATAATTTCAAATTATTTGTCTCGGAGGAGGCACCTAACGATACCACACTCGACCCGCCATAGCATTCCGTGCATGGGTGACCGGAGGTAACTTTGGAATCTTCCATAGGAACTCCCGTTTTTTTATTTCATAACTTCTAATTGGAAACCCCCATTCGCAGCGTTGTATTCCTGCGATGTATCGGAAACGGGGTTACTCGACGTGCCACCGTGGCCATGTAGCGAACTACGACGTATCATAACGGGCAGTACACTCCGACCAGGTCCCACGTATCGTGCAGACGTAGAACAGACAGAGGCTCTAAACACTGCTGTACTTACGCAGTGTTTATTGCCTGCACACCTACCTAACATTTGGAGAACAGACGTGCAAGTGGACGATGAATGTTGCAACCACAGAAGAAAAAACTGAAGTGATCTTGATTTACAGAGAAAGTACGAGAAGTTTATAAGCTGCTGTTTTCCAGAGAAAGCTCGCTCTCGTTCATTCTTTTACAATGTTGTGAACACCTTAATGACAGCGTACAGAGCAGCAAAAGGAAATGAGCCAAAAGTGTTAGAGGAGAAGCTAATGAAGTAGCTGTATTAGCGGTAGTGCACCAGAGCCAACGGAAAAGCGCCCGGCAACTACACCGCGATTCCGGTATGTCCGTAGGTAGTACTGTCACAATACGGCATCTTTATAAGTGTCATCCATATCACGTGTCACTGTATAAAGAACTTCATGGCGCCGATTTCCATAACCGGGTAGTGTTTTGTGAATGGGCACGTCAGGAAATGCAAACGACCCCCACGTTCTTCACCGAGGTCCTCTTTTCCGACGAGTATATATTCTCGAATCATGGTAGCGTTAACCGGCATAACATGCATTAATGGAGTGTAGACAGTGCCCACTGGTTATGTCAAGCTGACCATCAACGTCCTTGGTCTCCGTTAACAGAGGTGCGGCATCATGGGGAACAAAGTCATTGGTCCATGTTTTATCGACGGCTCGTTGAATAGGCGCAAATATCGAACGTTTTTGGAACAGGAACTACCAGTACTACAGCAGGACGTCGCCCTGAACTTTCGACAACGTATGTGGTTTCTGTGGTGTCACCGCCAGACACCACACTTGCTAGGTGGTAGCCTTTAAATCGGCCGCGGTCCGGTAGTATACGTCGGACCCGCGTGTCGCCACTATAAGTGATTGCAGACCGAGCGCCACCACACGGCAGGTCTAGAAAGACGTTCTAGCACTCGCCCCAGTTGTACAACCGACTTTGCTAGCGATGGTTCACTGACAAATTACGCTCTCATTTGCCGAGACGATAGTTTACATAGCCTTCAGCTACGTCATTTGCTACGACCTAGCAAGGCACCATATTCAGTTACTATTGATATTGTGAATCATGTACCGTCAAGAGCGACGTTCATCATTAATGGATTAAAGTTAAGTATTCCACCAGCTACGTCCGTTTTTCTAAATTCTAATTTCCTGGTCCTGTTCCAGACCTCACGCCAGCCTGCGTAAGCTAAAACGCGTGCATTTCGGCCTCCTCTAGTAACACGGTGTTGGTTCTCCTGCGAACCACAACAGTTTCAGCATGACGGCTGCGCAGCGCATTATGCAGCTGAAGCAGGGGAGATATTAGACCGTATTTACACTGGTCAGTGGATCGGCAGAGGTGGCCCTGTTAACTCTTCCACTGGGTGGCCGGATTTCTTTCTGTGAAAGATAAGGTGTACCGGGAAGTTCCAGCAGGCCGTGTAGACCTGATCGACAGCGTCAAGAACGCCTGTACTGACATCCCCGCAGATATGCTTCTACCCTGTGTACGGTCATTTGAAAAGCAAATCACTAAGTGTATTAATGTTGGCCGTTTTACATTTTAACACTTTCTCTAACTGGAAAAGCAGAGTAGCTTTCGTCTCGATCCACGGCCACACTAGCGCGTCGAGTAGTCAGTCCCCTGTTCGATATATCGGAGGAACACAACGTTGGAATGGGGTTTCCTATTAGAAGTTATGAAATACTGGCCTGTCCTAGCCTCGCAGTATGAATGTAGGCCGGCCGTTGTGGCCGAGCGGTTCTAGGCGCTTCAGTCTGGGACCGCGCGAACGCTACGGTTGCAGGTTCGAATCCCGGTTGGTTGTTTTGGGGAAGGAGACCAGACAGCGTGGTCATCGGTCTCATCGGATTAGGGAAGAATGGGGAAGGAAGTCGGCCGTGCACTTTCAGAGGAACCATCCCGGCATTTGCCTGGAGTGATTTAGGGAAATCACGCAAAACCTAAATCAGGATGGCCGGACCCGGGATTGAACCGTCGTCCTCCCGAATGCCAGTCCAGTGTCTAACCACTGCGCCACCTCGCTCAGTGTTCGAATCCTGCCTCGGGCATGGATGTGTGTGACGTCCTTAGGTTATTTAGGTTTAAGTACTTCTAAGTTCTAGGGTTTTAAGTACTTCTAAGTTCTAGGGGACTGATGACCTCAGATGTTAAGTCCCATAGCGCTCAGAGCCATTTGAACCATGAAGGTGGGGTCCCACGTACCATTGGCTATTCAAGAGCCATGTTGTAAATTACGATTGTGTACCCATTTCCGTTCCTCCGACCACAGCCCCATCTGTGACGAAACGAAGAAAATGCTTCGGATAAAACGTATGTAGATTTTGCCGTAGAATCGTAAGCTGCAGAAAAAATTGGGGTTGCTATTGATCTGAGCGTTGCCCTACGCCATCTACGCGCGCTATGGGGTGACGTGATTTGGAATTATAACCTTTTTTGATCCAATGTGTAGCTACCGAAATATTTCAATGTCTTCAGTTAAAATGAACATCCTCTATACGAGGGTCATTCCATAAGTCATGGCAACTATGGAACATAGTGCGAACATGTAGCATCAGCGTAATCACAGTAAATACATTCGAAAACCCGCTGCAAATAGTACCGAAATCAGCCGACAGACAGCGACCGCATGCGAGGATGGCTGAGTACCAACGCATGAAGCATTCACTGTGACCTTGGCCGCGATGGGTGTAAGCAGAGTGGAACAGCGAGCATACGTGAAAACTGCCTTCCTCGCTTGCAGAAATGTTACTCAGTGTCATGCTCATTCAGGCATATGGGCGCTACGATGTTCTGGAGTGTCGCCCCGTTACGATCGGGCACACTGTCAATACCCAATACTAACGCAACTTTCTGTACCATCTGCGAAGTACACATGGGAGAAACGTTCGCTAATAATGCAATCATACTCGATGATAACGCTAACCCGCCAGGTTAGCCGAGAGTGCCAATGCGCTGCTTCCTGGACTCGGGTAGGTGCGCCGTCCCCAGAT
Source organism: Schistocerca serialis cubense (assembly GCF_023864345.2). Lineage (NCBI taxonomy): Eukaryota > Metazoa > Arthropoda > Insecta > Orthoptera > Acrididae > Schistocerca > Schistocerca serialis. The sequence goes on along the minus strand of NC_064642.1, from coordinate 473,994,720 downwards.
CGAATCCGCCCGGAGGATTAACGACGACGGCCGGTGTGCCTGCCAGCCTGGATGTCGTTTTTAGGCGGTTTTCCACATCCCACTAGGTGAATACCGGTCCCCACGTCCCGCCTCAGTTACACGACTCGCAGACATTTGAAAACGATTGAAAACGATCGCACTATTTCATGGCTTACACTAGTCACAGAGACCTGGGGTACACTGATTTCCGTCCTGGGGGGGGGGGGGGGCGGGGGAGGGGGGGGGGGTGCGGGGTGGAGGCAGGAAGGGCATCCGGCCATTCCCTGAGACTAACATTGCCAAATCCATAGTAACAAGGTCGACCCCGCGTTGAAGCGGGACAAAGGCCCTAAGAAAATGATGATGATACTCCATGATAACGCTACATTGCACACTGCAGGCGTCATCAGTAACTGTGTACATCGGTGAGAGTGGAAAATCCTCCCCCAGCTACCCCAACCACCAGACCACTGTCAATTCGATTTCAGCCTCCTTATACAATTCAAGAAACCATTGCGCGGGGGGCACTTTGCAAATAGGGCGGATCCTCACTGCACTTCCGCGATAAGTGTCGCACATTGAAGACAATGCCACTGTAATTCAGCGCCTTTCCCATCGCTTGCATCGTTGTGTGGATGCGCTGGGAAACTATTTTGAAGGACAGTAGTTGATTTTGATTCCGTTTTCTTTCATTTGTACTCGTGCACAATAAATTTACATAGGGTTCCAATACGTGTGTTTCATTTCAAACTTTGCCGTGACTTATTTTATGTTGGCATTCAGATACACACTGCCTTGCTGGGCCAACTCACATCGTGGAATTCCCATGTTATCGCATTATCGCAAGATATACCATAGTGACCATGACTTATGGAATGACCGACGTACAAAACCGTGATACAACCCGTACACTACTCTGCCAATGTCGCTGGCGACCAGTTTCTGTCGTCCCCTCCACGTCATTGAGTCCCTTGCACACTGATTCGTTTAGCACGTCCGCTTACCCCCCTGTACTCCAAGTCTTTTCAAATTCATCAAATTTCCTGCTCTCCCAACCTCACTGAGCGTTTCTGTACATCTCGATTTCAACAGTTCTATCGTCTCCGTTTTCGTTACCAGTTCTTATATGATGCTGAGCCCACGCAAAAATATCCCACTCAGCTTATACTTACACACACTCCATACCACTTCCCAACGTAACTACAACGGCCTTTCCCTCCCAAATAGTGAAATCTGACTTGACATTTATTCCTCCTATTAGATCTAACTCACTCGCCCCTAGCATTTGTCACGTCAATGTTCCCTCATACTTTCCCAACCTGTTCTTTTATTGCATCTCTGTTACTATGACTCCTTCTCACTCCTACTTAGACGTGTCCAAAATACTATGTATTCCAATGCTGTCTGACTACACATTACCACATACCTACCCACTAACTACATTATCACCCTACGCCTCTCGCCAACATTTAACCATTCTACTCCCAAAATACTCTACCAACGGCAGGTTTTAGCACATTTAGTATAGTGCAGTTAACAGCTTGTTCTCATTATAAAGGCTTCCGTCAACAATTTTTATAAGACAATAATAATTTCAACATCAGAAATTTACAACCACATTTTAATGTTTTTATGGAAATGTAAATATTACGTAACTTAAAAATTTTTAACTGTCTCAGAAATTTTTAAAAATGTACGCTGAATAGCGATAAATGTATTGCTGTCAGCGAATCCTCGCTTGTCGAGATGGGGGAATGAAATTACAATAAAGGAATAAACCCGTAGATAAATATTCTATGTTTCACTTTCCATTAACAAGTTATTTTTGCTGCGTGCTTGTGTGTCGTCATCCACTGTCAGTACTCATTTAACTACCTCTTAGTCCTGTCATACGTTCTAGAGTTTATGCTTTTGACTTCTGTTCTATCTTGGTTTCTCCTTTATGTTATAAGTGCACTTTTCAACTACTGATGTTTCAAACTGACCAGTACTGCAGAATAAACCATGTATTCCAACCGAACAGCTACAATGTAAATGGCTGTGTGTATCATTGAATTTCCAAACATTCTTTTTCCAAATTCTATGCAAAAACGAGCACACTGGACGTCTAGGGAACGCTAACGTTGTTTTGGGTGGCTATACAGTATCCTCAATGTCTCACAGTGTGCTTCAGAGCCGCGCGGGATTAGCCTACCGGTCTAGGCCCTGTAGTCATGGACTGTGCAGCTGGTCCCGGCGGAGGTTAGTGTCCTCCCTCGGGCATGGATGTGTGTCTTTGTCCTTAGGATAATTTAGGTTAAGTAGTATGTAAGCTTAGGGACTGATTATCTTAGCAGTTAAGTCTCATAATATTTCACACAATTTGAACTTTTTTTGTGCTTCAGACTTTATTGTGTTCCATGTTCCGTTAATTCTCGAGCAAAAGTCATTTAGTGTAAAAATAAACGCTATCCATAATCTTCTGGCCGACAGAGTTTGACATGCTTTTTAAAAAAAAAAATTTGGCGAGAAGGAGTGAGCGAACGCCGTTGGCTGCTGGGTTGTCTCCGCATTAGCATAGAGAAGCCACGTCTCATAGCCGGTCACGACTTTGTACAGGCGGCCTTCTCCTTCAATATCGTAACGAAAAGGGAGGTCCAGAGACAGTCATGACTTCAGTTTGTTCCCAGAGATATCTTTCTGGAACCCAACGAGCAAAGAAATAGAAAATGCAATAGCTTAATCTTTTAGTCATTGTACCATGAAAAACATTCAGATATTTGTGAAATGCTGTCTGGCAGTTGAAATGTTCGGATTTATTGGTCAATTTTATGCACCAGTTGGTTCCTGATCACAGACAGGCAACCACTAATGTCCTCATCATAAAAGATTGTTTCCCTCAGCTCTTAAAAAAGTGAAACTAGTGATGCAAAACACCTTCGGTTATCACGATGGGTTCGTACATACCAAAAATTTCGCAACGAATGTCAACTACTCTAGAATAATGTGTGCAGTTTCAAGTCACGCAGAGGCTGAAAAACCTATGCAGCCACCTGTAATCACGTTTTTTCTTTTTTATTTTCATATAAGGTATAAAAGTAGCTTCTTCTGAGATGTTATTTCGTTAACTTAGGCACTAACTTCAAAAAATTTGGAAATTTGTGGTAAGGTCTTATGGGACCAAACTGCCCAACTCACAGGTCTCTGAGTTTACACACTATTTAATTTAACTTACACTAAGAACCACACACACACACACACACACACACACACACACACACACACACACACACACACACACACACACACATGCCCGAGGGGGAGGGGGGGGGGGAGCCGAGCGGAGCGTGACAAGACACCACTACCTTGACTTTTACAAATAATGTCTCCCCACTATAAAACTACAATAAAAATTTTGGACTGCTATCTACTCTAGATCATATATACACTGAAACTGACCAAGCGATCGCGTTTTTATTACTCTCTTTTTCCCTAAACTGGAAGAGTGCGAGTAGGTTCCAGGCTTTAACCATCACCCCTGTTATTGGCAAGCAGAAAGGACAGTTACATGATATTGCAGGGGCTTATATGTACAGATGCTTTCGAAATTTACTTCAGCGGACGTTAAAAAGTAGAAGTGCTTCATGTTAGAAATTTACATAGCTGAGAGTTTTGGATAGAACAAAGATCCGGGACACTCTACGTAAGTCAAGCAATAAAGGCTTTCAGAACCGTTTCTCTCAGTTGCAGGTGAATATTCTGGGTTGTACGGAGATTTAGTTACTTTCCATCCGTTCAAACCTGCCCCTTAACAGGGCTCCTAGATCCGCTACGTCTTGCCTTTGTCGAGCACGTTACATCACTATGCGATCAAAAGTATCCGGACTCCCAAAAAACATACGTTTTTCATATTAGATGCATTGTGCTGCCACCTACTGACAGGTACTCCAGCGACCTCAGTAGTCAGACATCGTGAGAGAGCAGAATGGGGCGCTCCTTGGAACTCACTCACTTCGAAAGTGGACAGGTAATTGCACGTCACTTGTGTCATCCGTCTGTAGGGAGATTTACACACTCCTAAACATCAATAGGTCCACTGTTTCTGATGTGATAGTGAAGTGGAAACGTGAAAGGACACGTACGGCACAAAATCGTACAGGCTAGCTCGTCTGTTAACTGACAAAGACCGACGACATTGGCAGATGTCTGCCTAATGTGTATTAGGCAGACATCTATTCATACCATCACACAGGAATTCCAAACTGCATCAAGATCCACTGCAAGTACTATGACAGTTAAGCGAGAGGTGAGAAGACTTGGATTTCATGGTCGAGCGGCTGCTCATAAACCACACATCATGCCGGTAAGTGCCAAACGACGCCTCGCTTGGTGTAAGGAACGTAAACATTGGACGATTGAACAGTGAAAAACGTTTTGTGGCGATCCGATGGCTGTGTATGGCTATGGCGAATATTCGGTGAACGTCATCTGCCAGCGTGTGTAGTGCCAGCAGCAGAATTCGGAGGCGGTGGTGTTATGGTGTGGTCGTGTTCCTCATGGAGTGGGCTTGGCCCCCTTGTTTTGCGTGACACTGTTACAGCACAAGCCTACATTGATGTTTTAAGCACCTTCTAATTGAATAGCAATTCAGGGATGGCGATCGATGACCTGTTCATAATATAAGACCTGTGGCGGAGTGTTTACACGACAATAACATCCCTGTAATGGACTGGCCTGCAGAGAGTCCTGACCTGAATCCTATAGAACACCTTTGGGATGTTTTGGAACGCCGACTTCGTGCTAGGCCTCACCGACCGACATCGACATTTCTCCTCAGTGCAGCCTTCCGTGAAGAATGGGCTGCCATTCCCCAAGAAACCTTCCAGCACCTGATTGAATGTATGCCTGCAAGAGTGGAAGCTGTCATCAAGGCTAAGGGTGGGCCAACACCATACTGAATTCCAGAATTACTGTTGGAGGGCGCCACTAACTTGTAAATGATTTTCAGCTAGATGTCCGGATACTTTTGATCACATATTGTAGGCACCTGTCAGAGATTTCGACATCAAAACAGCCTGGTAGCTGCTCTAGCGCTTGAAGAGAGGCAACCCGCATCCAAGGGGGTTGCAAGGGATGCCTAATCATCAGGCGTTGGCGCAGCCGTCAGGCTGACTTGTTTCGAAATTACCGACAGGTACCTTTCTAATGCGCTCAGCAAAGGTGCCTGGGTGGCACCGAGTGTATTGACGCAATGGGGAGTCTTTGAGGGACCTTTGCCTTTTATTTCACAAACATGTTTTTGCAATCCCGTGTGGTCACGCCACCGGTGGTCGGAAAACAGGAGAGTTGAAAAAGGATGAGTACTCTTCACCGCTTCGAATCACGTTCAAAATTCGTCGACTGGTTTTGACCGGTCCCTCATGGTTCCAACCTGTGCCCAAGAACTAAAATTGCCTCCGCGCTGCAATTCAAAGGCGTGCGATCGCATTCAATGGGGATGCAACCCGCAATATGCTTAGAGAAGGGTTAAAACGTTTGAGGGTTTAGTAGCATGAAAGGGTGTCAAGGACATGTTCCTGTCACTCATCGCACTGCCAACTGTCGTTTTCGATCGTGAAATGTGTGAGAATCAACACCCGCAAGGTGAGACGTGGTGTCATTGACGCCCTTTTTATGTTGATTCTGAGCGTCGGGGTGTCTGAAACGTTTCCCTCGGCCACCCTTAAGAAATGCGCGTGATTTCAACGGTGGGTGTCGCGGTTCTGACTTTCATCGCAGGGACGTCAAAAGGAGGAGCGAAATGTGGGTATGAGGGGCTGCGACGACCTTCTCGTCGTGTGACACGTCCACGGTGGCGTTGGCCAGAATGGTGGTGAAATTTGGTGCCAGTGTGACGTCATTAACACACCTTACAGTTCACGTGAACTTTTGAGCTGCGGCATTGTTCTTCGCCTGCATCGACACCTTGCTTCTTGAAGCGTTGACAAGACCGAGGGTGACGTCACAGGGTGCCACACTTTTGCATCGTTAAATAGGAAAGTTGTAGGCACCTTTGAGCCAAATTTCAAACTTACGCGCCGCATTGGGAGACAAGTACAGGGTTTCGAAAAAACGACCCTTTAACTTTGTTGCGCTATGTAGAATAAAACACACACTCGCACTACGTACGTAGGTCCTCATCTACACACATTCACCCACGGACTGACGTCACCGTGTAGATTCTCTTTTCTCGAAAACTAGCTTACCGGAAGCCAGAAACATCAATACTTCCTTAAAAGGACTGTAAGTAGCCTGTTTGTATGTTGGCGGCGCTATAGACTGCGCTAATATAGCTGACAGTGCTCTGCGCCCTGGACAAGAGACTCTGTTCTTGGACCGACTAGCAGTTAACGAGTGGATAGGGAAGTGTGTGGACACGATATTCTTAGTGGAGACTGTGTGCTAGTAGGACATGCATTGTAAAGTGAGATGAAACGATGTGTTTATATGAAAATACGCAAGGAAATGTATGATGATGGATGTTTGGTTGATCATGTTTGGGCAGTGGAATTATTGACAACTATGTAATTTCTGGAACCGGATGTCACATGAATAAGGTAAAATTTTCTAAAAACATTGTTTGCTCTTTAATAAAATCTTTCTTTCGCTTACAGGATGCCTCCTAGTAGTAAAAGTCTACAGTAGTAAGAATCTTTTTATTTAGCTGGCTGTAGTTGCTACCTACTGTAATTGCTGTGACATGAAGATTCTCTGTGAGGTAGGTGACTTCTGAAAAAGAATGGGGTTTGCACTGTTGGGATTCGTGACTCAAATGAGTTTAGCCAGTTAACAGAGTTGAAGGTAGTTTCATATTTCTTTGATTTCATATTTTTTTATTTGTATTATTGTTAGGATCAACCCCCATGAACCATGGACCTTGCCGTTGATGGGGAGGCTTGCGTTCCTCGGCGATACAGATAGCCGTACCGTAGGTGCAACCACAACGGAGGGGTATGTGCTGGGAGGCCAGACAAACGGGTGGTTCCTGAAGAGGGGCAGCAGCCTTTTCAGTAGTTGCAGGGGCAACAGTCTGGATGATTGACTGATCTCGCCTTGTAACGCTAACCAAAACGGCTTTGCTGTGCTGGTACTGCGAACGGCTGAAAGCAAGGGGAAACTACAGCCGTAATTTTTCCTGAGGACATGCAGCTTTACTGTATGGTTAAATGATGATGGCGTCCTCTTGGGTAAAATATTCCGGAGGTAAAATAGTCCCCCATTCGGATCTCCGGGCGGGGACTACTCAAGAGGACGTCGTTATCAGGAGAAAGAAAACTGGCGTTCTACGGATCGAAGCGTGGAATGTCAGATCCCTTAATCGAGCAGGTAGGTTAAAAAATTTAAAAAGGGAAATGGACAGGTTAAAGTTAAATATAGTGCGAATTAGTGAAGTTCTATGGCAGGAGGAACAAGACTTCTGGTCAGGTGAATACAGTGTTATACTCGTAAATACAAAATCAAATAGGGATAATGCTAGAGTAGGTTTAATAATGAATAAAAAAATAGGATTGCGGTTAAGCTACTACAAACAGCATAGTGAACTCATTATTGTGGCCAAGATAGAAACGAAGCCCACGCCTTCCACAGTAGTACAAGTTCATGTGCCAACTAGTTCTGCAGGTGACGAAGAGATTGATGAAATGTATCATGAGATAAAAGAAATTATTCAGATAGTAAGGGAAGCGAAAATTTAATAGTCAAGGATGACTGGAATTCGATAGTAGGAAAATGAAGAGAAGGAAACGTAGTAGGTGAATAAGGAATGGGGATAAGAAATGAAAGAGGAAGCCGCCTGGTAGAATTTTGCACAGAGCATAACTTAATCAGAGCTAACATTTGGTTCAAGAATCATGAAAGAAGGTTGTGTACGTGAAAGAGGCCTGGAGATACTGGAAGGTTTCAGATAGATTATATAATGGTAAGACAGAGATTTAGGAATCAGGTTTTAAATTGTAAGACATATCCAGGGAAAATTCGTTAGGTCAGTGTTTAATAAAAAATAATTAAAAAGGCAGTAACAGGACGAACTCCTGACAGAAAACGCATTTGTCAGTCGCTCCACATGATCGACCACGCATCTAGCGCGCCATCGCGACGCAATATGTGTCACCTAAATTATTTTTCCATATAACTCATTATTTGGCTGGGATAATTGCCTTCCAGTTAACCAACATCAGTTCTGAGATTTGGTAGACCTCCTAGCAGAGCCAATAGGCAAAAACATAACGGACGATAGTGGTAACACCACAGAACAATTAGTATAAAGACGCGCCCGTAATTGCTGCAAACGCATGTAGCGGCAATTAGGCACGGTCTTGCAGCCGGCCCATCGCAAAGAAGGCGGAACTACAAGTTTCCCCGGCGGGAGGCGTCGCGTCGGATTCATTGTCTCTCGCAGGCGTCGACTGGGAGGTGGGCGGCGGGCGGTGGGCGGCGGGGGTATCAAAGGGCGGCGCCGCAAAGCGCCTGTTAGCCGCGCGGACACAGGCCCAGCTGTTTGTCGACAGCGCCGACACAGTCCCCCGGCGCCGCGCTCAAAAAGAACGTCTCGAGGACGACGGCGCTACGAAAGGCTCTCCCGTGCTTCACATTGTAGCTTCTTGCTTCGCTGGAGCATTTCGCAGCAGCGGCCGGAGAACGTTATTTTGACGAAGTGCTTTACGGCGGGTTTTTTTTTCTTTTACGTCAGCAGAGTGTACCTAAGTGTCACGGTACGCCTCAAACACCGCGCAAATTTATTTGTAAATGCTGTTGTAGTGATCCTCAGTTCGAGAAAACTGTCTTGATGGAGCTGCCCTTGCTAGTCTAACTGTGTAAGCCTCTTCATTTCTTTATAACTACTGCAGCTTGCATCCACATAAACCAGCGTGCTGTCGTCAAGCCTTCGTTTCCCTCCACAATTTTTACGCCCTGCACTTCCCTTCATTATCAAATTGACTCTACCTCGATGCCTCAAGATGCATCACATCAACTACTACTTTCTGCTGCTCAGACCGTACCGTAAGTTTCTTTTTCATTCCTCTTCAATATCTGTACAGGGTGATCCAGCTGCCTCTACCGCTGGGTATAATGGTACTCCAACGCTTTCAAATGTCATGCGCAAGATTTTCGTATTCTCTCGTCAGCTATGCCCAAACTATTAGCTCTACAGAAAAAATGAACAGAACCTTCTTGTAGGAAATTTAATGCAGTTAAACTAATTACTGGGATACGTTTTGACTAGAGGCTAAAGACTGGAAAATTTCTCGAGTCACACCAATATCCAAAAAGAGAAGTAGGAGTAATCCGCTGAATTACAGGCCTATATCACTAACGCCGATTTGCAGTAGGGTTTTAGAACACATACTGTATTCGAACATTGCGAAGTACCACGAAGAAAACGATTTATTGACATATAGTCAGCACGGATTCAGAAAATATTGATCTTGTGAAACACAGCTAGCTCTTTATACTCATGAAGTAATAAGTGCTATCGACAGGGGATGTCAAATTGATTCCATATTTTCAGATTTCCAGAAGGCTTTCGACACCGTTCCTCACAAGCGTCACGGAGTATCGCCTCTGTTGTGCGACTGCATTCGTGATTTCCTGTCAGAAAGGCCACAGTTCGTAGTAACAGACGGAAAGTCATCGATTAAAACAGATATAATATCCGGCGTTCCCCAAAAAAGTGTTATAGGCCCTCTGTTGTTCCTGATCTATATTAACGACGTAGGAGACAATCTGAGTAGCTGTCATAGATTGTTTGCAGATGATGCTGTTATTTAACGTCTTGTAAAGTCATCAGATGATCAAAACGAATTGCAAAATGATTTATATAACATATCTGTATGGTGCGAAAAGTGGCAATTGGCCCCGAATAAGGAAAAGTGTGAAGTTATTCACATGAGTACTAAAATACATCAACTACATTTCGATTACGCGAAAAGTCACACAAATCTGAGGGCTGTAAATTCAACTAAATACTTAGGGATTACAATTACAAATAACATAAACTGGAAATATCACATAGATAATATTGTAGATAGAGCAAACCAAAGACTGCGATTCATTGGCAGAACACTGAGAAGGTGCAACAGGTCTACCAAAGAGGCTGCTTACGCTACGCTTGTCCGCCCTATTCCGGAGTACTGCTGTGCGGTGTGGGACCAGCATCAGGTGGGACTGACGGATAACATCGAAAACGTACAAAGAAGGGTAGCTCGTTTTGTATTATCACGAAATAGGGGAGATAGTGTCACAGACATGATACGTGAATTGGAGCGGCAATCATTAGAACAAAGGCGTTTTTCGTTGCGACTGGATCTTCTCATGAAATTTCAATCACCAGTTTTCTCCGCCGATTACGAAAACATTCTGTTGGCACCCACCCACATAGGGAGAAATGATCATCACGGTAAAATAAGAGAAATCAGGGCTCGCACGGAAAAATTTAAGTGCTCGTTTTTCCCGCGTGCCTTTCGAGAGTGGAACGGTAGAGAGACAGCATGAATGTGGTTCATTGAACCCTCTGCCAGGCACTCTATTGTGAATAGCAGAGTAATCACGTAGATGTAGATGAGGCCGCTATTTTCGAATTATTAAAGAAAAACGTACAAAAGTGACCTTCAAATTCGCTTTTCTCGAAGAACTCGAAAACCGTGGCTACCAGCGAAAACCTATCCCAATACAAAATTTAACTACATTAAGTTTCCTACGAAAAGGTCCTATTCATTTTTTTTTTCTGTAGGACCCACAGTTTGTTCATAGCGAGGAGATAATATGAAGATCTCGCATGTACCTTTTACAGGCGTTGCTGCTTGCATAAAGCAGATGTGTAGGTGCCGCTGAACTACCCAGTACATAAAGTGAAATGTCCAGAGCTAGTCACTGACT